>NW_004949100.1:4747794-4772728 GCF_000317375.1 Microtus ochrogaster | reverse complement strand
AGTCCAGCTGGCCTTGGTGAGCTCCCAATAGATCAGCCCCACTGTCTCCGTGGTTGGGTGCGCCCCTCGTGGTCCTGACTTCCTTACACACATGGATTTTAATGTAAGGTTACATACCAAGTTTTTCAACAGTCTTTTCAAATGTCATTAGTGTTATTTTCCTCCCTCCTTCCCTGTTAACTTCCTCTTCATTTTCTCTTTTACAGAACATGTGTCTTTGCTATCCCGCTCTCTAGAGCTAGCACACATTCTCCACTTCTCATCATGGTTCCTTTCTACTTTTCTGGATTCTCCATTTACTTCAGGCTACGTATGCAATTCTACAGTGAGGCAATTAGGATTCATGAAGAAGACAAAACATGCAGCTCTTGGATTTCTAACTATGGATCACTTCATGCAGTAAATTGCTTTACAGTTTCATCCACCCACCTGCAAATGTCATTATTTCATTCTTTTTTTACTACTGAATACTGGCATATTATGTAAAGGTAACACACTTACGTTAGTGATTCATCAGTTCCTGGACATCTCAGATACTTGATTTTCTAGCTATTGTGAGTAGAGCAACAATGGACATGGCAGAGAAGCTATCATTGCATAAGGCTGTCATTTTCTGAATATGACCAAGAGCGGTTTACTGGATTGTGTGGTCTATTTACATTCAGCTTTCTAGGAATCCCCTCCTCACTGGTTCCCACAGTGCCTGCACCAGCTTGCAATCTCACCAGCAGTGAGAGCAGCTTTCCCCTCTGCTCGTCTTCACCAGTATTTGTTGTCCCTCGTTTTCTTGATCTTAGTCATTCTGGTTAGGATAAAATGAAATCCGGTGTATTTTTGGTTGTGAGCCTAGCCTTTAATGGCTGAGCCATCCCTCCATGTCTGAAGGAGCATGTGGTTAAACCAGACTCTCTGGTTGTGGCTGACAATGGGGGCTGACTGAGAAGTCATTGATAAAGGCACTGGGACTTGTTTTTACGGCATGTTCTGGCTTTTTGGGACCCTAGTCTATATGGATGCACAGTTTCCTAGGCCTGAATGTAGCGGGAGGGTCCTTGGACTTCCCACAGGGCAGGTTTCCCTGCCCTCTCTCAAGCAGGAAGTGGGAGAGAGAAGGCTGAGTGGGGGAGCAGGAGGGGATTGGTGGGAGAGAAGGAAGTGTAAATATTTGAATGGAAAAACAAAAATAATGAAATTTCAAAGCAGGAAGTGTTGGTGTTATCTTAATTGCTAAGGAAGTTAAACACGTTTTAAAGTATTTGAAATCATTTTAATTTATTTCTCAGTTTGAGAACTCTTTTAAGTTTGGTAGCTCGATTTTTCTTCGTGTCATCTGTTTCCTTGATTTTAATTGTATATTCTAGGTGTTATTTATTCCATTATCATACATATTGCTTGTCCATGTCCTCCTTTTTTCTTTCTCTTAGGAAATATTTTTTATTGTCACTTTTCATTGTCCTGAGCATGTTCAAGATGAGCATATTCTGATATATTGTTCAGAAGCTCAGTGAGGAAATACATTTGTGCACCTGACGTTTGCGTCATTGTAGTATTACAATTTTTTTTTTCTTTTTCGAGACAGGGTTTCTCTGTGGTTTTGGAGCCTGTCCTGGAACTAGCTCTTGTAGACCAGGCTGGTCTCGAACTCACAGAGATCAGCCTGCCTCTGCCTCCCAAGTGCTGGGATTAAAAGCGTGCGCCACCACCGCTGAGGAACATCACTCAGACTGATTTAATACAGGATTTATAGTGAGAAAATGAAGTTTTAGGGAAATAACCCAATAGAAGCATATCTAGAAGCTTGTGTTTGAAGAGAGAAGTATTAGAATATTAGGCACAGTGATCAGCAGCATATTTCTAATATATGAACTCAACCATCAATCAATCAAGAATTGGTTTCACCATGGTGATATGTGTATTAGGTTATTCAACAAAGCATAATAAATTGACACCATAAAATCATTAAAACTCAAAACATATAATCTTATACAGAAGATGGATAAAAATCTAAAAATTTTCAATTCATAATGCTCAATTTCATTAATTTTGTCATTATATATTTTGCCTAGAAAATAAAATTGCTAAGTAATTGAGGGTGAGGATTGATTTAATTTTTGAAAATAGAGTAAATAAAATGTTTTGTATTTTAAAATTTGGAACCTATGGCTAAATGCTTTCATTATGAATACTTACTCAATTACTTGATGTCCAGATGAAGCAAAAAACAACCCTTCTTTAGAAATATATATATAAAAAAACAGAGGACATGAAAAACAAAATAACCTGTGAAGTGACACAAACTGAATGAAAATAACATTAAAGTTTATTTTAAAAACATAGAATTCGAAGAGTACACTTCTTGCGTTCTCTATGAAAGCTTATATTGATCTAATAATTTTATTCCTTTTTTAATTGTCACTGAAATTGGTTGTCATGTATTTATCAAACCATTCCCAACATTATGACTACTGCACAACACACACACACACACACACACACAAACACACACACACACACACATATATATATATTTTTTTGGAAGATACAACAGTAAATTCGAGACAGGGGTACAGATCAGTGGTTAAGCTCTTTCCCAGCATGCACAAGGCCCAACATTTGGTCCTAATACCATGCACAAAAAGCATATTTGAATTTACATTTTAATAAAACTTGCTCACATCAATTTGTATCTTTAGTAAATATATAGCAGATGTGCTAATCTGTCCTAAGGTATATGCATAATGGACAAAGATAATATGCTCTCCACAATAACATTTTATTCCTCTCACCTGCTCATCTCTTACGCACCTGTGCCTTGCTGGCAGTTGGCACAGCTTGAGTTTGGGAGACATAAGCACCAGCACAGAATTACTAATATTTCCCCTTGTGTGTTTTAAAGTGTACATGAAGTGTTTGCTTAGATTTTTGTGCCCTTATTACTACACTGAGAATCCAGCTTCTAATTATTATTTCTTTGGATTTTCAAGTTCTCATGAAAATAATAAAAGTTGGTAATGGGATATTTAATTTGTCATAGTGTGTCCTTGTAATTCCTCAAGTGTTTTGCTTTTGGTTATTTTCCTTTCCTTGGTTATTGAATTTGACATTAGTTGCTGTATTTTTTTAAAACTCTGCTCACTCTCAAAAGATGTGATTGCTTAGATATCTTCTTTGTTTTTGGAAGAGGAAACATGAAATGTTAATTTTATTTGTTTTAATTTTTTCATTAAAATTTACAAGCCATGTGTTTGTATAATAGTTAATACTTTCTGTCCAATAGCCTAGATACATGTTATGTCTTTCCTAACA
The DNA here is from genome assembly GCF_000317375.1 of Microtus ochrogaster. NCBI lineage: Eukaryota > Metazoa > Chordata > Mammalia > Rodentia > Cricetidae > Microtus > Microtus ochrogaster. The sequence goes on along the minus strand of NW_004949100.1, from coordinate 4,769,422 downwards.
CAATATACAGATTAAAATTTAAAGTTTTTCTTTTAGTAACTACATTTTATACTTACATATTAATACTGTTCCCTTCTATTCTTTATTCACATGTTGTACTCAAATACTTACATACAAGTACACACTGAGTATAAAGTGTGCTCTGATAAAATATAATCTTTAAAATTTGAAACAAGCCTATTTTGAATTTCAGAAAATTGTTAAAATACCACCGTAAATTAAAATCACCATAAGTACGTAAATTTCTGAATAAGTCTGATTAAGTATTTTCAAAGACCTTTTAAAATATCTTAGGAAAGTTCTGTTAGAGTCTTCACATTTTACAAAATTTAAGCATATGTAAAGCAGTCCAGAGACATTTGTTTCATCATCCAGACACATGTGGTGGAAGGATAGAACTAATTTCTAAAAGTTTTCCTTTGACTTCCACACATAGGGGGACTGAATGTACCATATGACACATCCAAGATAAGATAAACTATGTAACAGGAAATCTAATAAAGAAACGATGCTTTCACCTTACTCAAATTTATGTCTTTAAGTTTATGAGCCTCAGAATTTTCTGAGTAGTCTAATGATTATTTTCTCTAATAAAATGATTGTTTAGCCCAAATTTCAGTGTGCTAGATTTAAGAGACAAAACTGCTACCTATGACACAACCCAGGCATCTGTTCCAAATACATATCGTCTAGTACAATTTATATAGCCACTTATACTTATGTTAGCTCATAATTGTTGTGGTTTCAAAACTAAGTTGCTCAATTATATAAGAATTACTTTGATCAGACAGCACTGACCTAGAATATTTGAATCTGTCTTGTCAGCAGACACACTGTAGAAGACTTACTAAGCCAATAATATCATGCGCTGTTGTGAAGAAAGCAAACATGAAAAGGAAGCTTGACTATTTTTATAATATGTTAAAATATGTTATTTTTAATATCATTTAATTGGTTTTCCTGGTCACAAAATGAGACAAATAATAAGGATACATACTCATTGCATGATTAATAGAACACCACATTATAGTCTATCTTAAATGCTTCAACAAAGTATGTCATTCAAACAATATTAGTGATTTAAAATCTGTCACAGCATCAAATAGTCAGTGGTCAGATAAGGTTACTGCAATTTATACACCATCATTCTTTTTTAATTTATTTGTATCATTTTCTGAGAATTTTATAAATTGTGTTTTGATGCTAAACTTCCCCTTCTCAATACCATACCAAGACCCATGCCCCTTCTAAACACACTATTTTGTGTCCTCATCTTTTTAAGCCATCAATTTCTATTAGTCCTGCCTGTAAGCTCTAGGGTGCACGGACACTCATTGGAGCATGGTCTGACTACCAGATGACATACTTTTATAATTCCAATTCTTTTGTTTCTGGAACTTAGCAGTTACATATAGCTTCGTATCTAAGGGTAGGGTTTGTTACTATGCTAAATTTTTTCTGCCTTGAGTTTAAACAGATATTGTGAATGCTCTTTCAACTGGTCTTATGAGAACATATCAGCATGGCCTTAGATGGAAAGGATTTTTCCATTTTTGTCTCCTTTTCTACAATTGAAAATATCTATAAGCATGCAAAGTCACAGCAAAATCATGAGAAATTGGGAGCAATGTCATATTATCACAGACATAGTTTGTCTATGATTATTTAAAAAAGAAAGAAGATAACCATATTCTCAACACACTGCCTCATAAGATGTTATATGTAGAATGAAACTCTCATATTATTGACCATTATTATATTATATTATATTATATTATATTATATTATATTATATTATATTACATTATAGTCTTTGCACAATTTGTTTTCCTTGCAGAATACTTTCTTATATACTCAGGCATTTGAGCTTTGCACAAAGTGTGTTCCTTTTTCACATTTAATTTCCACTGCTTTTTCAAAAGCAACAGTAGATTGGTAGTCGATAAAATGAACTGTGTGCAATTTCTATTTTGTACAAAAGCAAACTGCTAATCATAGAAACTAAAATGAAGCATTTGCTTTTACTGCATTAAAGCTGTTAAATTCTAATGAATTATTTAGCAATTTAGGGTCTATTTAGTCTGAATAGAAAGGATATGTCTAGGGAGCTAATCTTATTCAGTTAGAGTAAGTGTTAAACAAAGTAGTTTGAATCATCTTACTACATTTAGTTTACTGCCTCAAGGAGTATGTCTGAATTAGAATATGTTATATATAATGAGATGGTTTAGAAGGGTCTCTGCTATAGATTCTTCACAATAAAGTTCCTGAAAGCAATTCAATTTAGTAAGAATTTAAAATCAAATGCATTTTCCCTAAAGCATATTTAATCTTCTATATGCATATGTGTTTATAAACTGAGACAGTCACATGCAAACCCTTCACATATATGTCATCAATATGAATACATGCACATTCCCCTAACTTGTATATATAATATTATAAATTAATATGCATAATATATTGATATCCTAGAAAACACAGACTTATCATCAATTCCTATACATCTCTTCTTCAATTAGTGGACAATGTCCCAGTGTACCACGTTTGACTGACTTCTTCACAATTAGGTTGATAATAAGGCTCACTAGTTTTTCACTTGGGACTAAAATATCATAATCTAGAAACAAGGAGAGATGGGCTTGAGTGGGCATAAATTCTATTAACCATCTCTGGGTCCTTTTTGCTTATCCAACATAAGACCTCTTTCCTGAGGTGCTAATATTTGAATGTGTAAGAATCACTTTTGGATTATTCACTGTCCTAATACCACTCCAAGTTAGTATCTTATAAATGAACAACTTCTTTGCAAAAAGAAGAAGAAGAAGAAGAAGAAGAAGAAGAAGAAGAAGAAGAAGAAGAAGAAGAAGAAAAGAAAAAGAAAATTTGAAACCAGGCTTTTTGAGATTGACATTCTTAGGGTTAGAAATACAGTAAACAAAAAGTTGAGGAAAATATACAACCTGGAAATAAGTATTTCCTCTAATGCAAAAATTGTAGGCCAGTTTAAATTCACTTAGAGAATTTGGTTTATGTTTTTAAAACTTACCATTAGTAGCCTGTAAATATACATGAGAACATCAAACCTAAAAATTATTTAAATTCATCAATTATTTAAAAGTTCTATTTTACTTAAGACAAAGTGCTATAATTCTCTGGATATATAACAGGAATGGCTATATTGAAATGATGTTACCATTTCTATTTATGCTAAAGGGTATTATTAAACTTTATTTTTTCAATAATAACATTACTAGTTTAAGTCCCTATAAATTAAACCATATTAATTTAGAGTTAGAGCTAAAACCTCAACGAAATTTTATTCTGGGATGCAATAATAACATAAAAAGACCTTATTGTGTGGTGTTTTGTTTCTTGGTTTCTATTTTGTCTGGGTTTTCAGAAAGTATGTTGGCTAAGTGATGCCTGTTTTACTGACCTAATATGCTGGTGTGTTCATGGTGGAAATTTTGGTGTTAGAGACTGGTGTGGGAGGTCCTTCTGTTCATGTGCAGCTTTCATTGGTTAATGAATAAAGAAACTGCCCTGACCTGTTGATAGGGCAGAACTTAGGTAGGCGGAAAAGATGGAACTGAATTCTGGGAGGAAGAAAGCAGAGTCAGGGATATGCCATGGATCCCCAGCCAGAGTAAGATATGTTGCCAAAACTTAGCCAGTAAGCCACTGCCTTGTGATGATACCCAGTTTAATAGAAATGGGTTAAACTAAGATTGAGTTAGCCAATAAGAAGTTATTTCACAACCACTTCTTCTTCACTTTCTTAGACCCTGCAATATCTTGCAATATACATGAAAAAATTAAATAGTATTATCAACTAATAAATGACAGTATCAAAATTCAAAAACAAAAACAATATCTAATGACTGGAGTGCCCACTATTTAAGACAGTAAGGAAGACAAATTAAGGATTACATCTAAGTATATACATGTAGAAAATACCATCTAATCACACTCATTTTTTCACCTATTACATAATGGCAAAAATATATTAACTAACACATGAAGAGATTAGTTGATTATGTTACACTTGAAAATAGAAAGAGGCAATTATGTGACTTTAGGCCTGTTGACTTCACATGGAACAATGGTACAGTGATTGCTGAGCAGCCTAAAGCCTTGAGTTCAATGCTATGGACTGGAAAAAAACCGAAATGGAAGTGTTCACCCCATTCAAAGCAGTGTCTAATTTTCCACTATGAAAAGGACAAGGATTTTAATAAATTTAACATTTTTCACTGAGAAGTCCAGCAACCTGAAATCAGATATGCCTTCACTGTTCAGATGTAGTCAGTGTCTTAGCATAAACAATTAAGTTCATGCATCAGTTAATATGTTATTATTAATTTTTAATAATTGAAAAATGAGTGTAAAGCACATAGTGATTTTCTGGTATCAAATGTGTACATGTTTTTGATTTTATACCATTATTTTGAATTGAGGTATAGATCACATTTAACTGTAAACAATGGAAAGAAAAGGGAAAACTGTAAAATTAATGTAATCACTGATGTGTACTTTTCTATAGATTTATTATTCTAATATACTTAAAACTCTTTATATTACTAAAATTGTTATTATTCAATTAATTACCAAACTTATTTTTCTTTGGAAAAGTAAATTTAGACTTTGGATTTTATGCACCCGTTTTTATGCTTTAGTGTTGTTGTATGAACCCAGGTAGTATCAACTTTATTCAACTAATTAGAGAATGTTGCATGATTCCTAATTTGGTAATTTTATTGTGATTTATTCTGGGAAATACAGTTGCTGCAGTAGGGAAAATACCAGCAAGAACCTTATAGTTATCATAAACATTGTATTCAATTTGATTAAAAACCACCATCTGCAGCAGTTCATGATATACCTTGATAGAGCAAATTCAACAAACATTGCCTTGGAAAACTAATTTTGATTTTCATAATGTTCTTTTTTATACCCAAATTTTCCAAGAAAAAAAAACAATGACAAGCTTGAATAACTCACAAGCAGCTGAAATTTTATTACCAATCTTTTAAAAGTAGTTTTAACTGGTACTTATCCCAGAGGGGTACACTAAAGGACAGATGTTCATTGGTTCGTTTTCTTTGTGTTTCTTTTCCTCGGGCTAGAATTTTTTCTGTTTATTAATTGAGGCTAACACATGTGCTGAGTAATTACTACACAGAGACTCTAAAGTATTTAACTTTTCAAGACTCCATCTTCTCACATTTTTATTTGAAAACAAGCAAGGAGATATTATACCATTGTATCATAGTAGAGATTATATCATTAAAATAAAGTAGAAGAATGTCTACTATTTTTGTAATGAGTTACCTTTTCTTTTAAAATAAATGCTATTTGATTTGCTTAACTGAAATTTTCTACGCACTAATTTAATGCTACTTCTCAATGCAAGAGAAGGGTTAGTGATGTGATCTACTTAAAAATGTATAGAAATTATCTGGGTCCAACTTCCCACCAACTTTCTACTTTCTGTATATAAAGACAATATGAATATAAACACACCATCCCTGTCTCAAGCTGCTAAGCTAAAATAAGCATTTTGGGTGGCTTCTTCTTGGGTAATTGGTCACACTAACAATAAAAGTGACTAACACAACGACTTCCCATTTTTACCCTATTGGTAAAGACATCACATACATGAGTCACAGAGAAATCAAGTTGGTATTCACCAAAAAGTTTCATCTCTAATTATTAAGGAGGCCAGCCTGGTCTTCAAGAGCTAGTTCCAGGACAGGAACAAAAAGCTATGGAGGAACCCTGTCTCGAAAATCCAAAAAAAGAAAAAAAATTTCATATTACTGAACTGTACCACTCATGCAAAAGGAGGAAAAACGTAGTCATTCATCTTACCCAGATATGAACCCTGAAAGTTGCAATAATGATTTGCCTGACAAGATATGATTACTTAGAATAGCGGCAGGAATGTCATCATAGTAACCAACCACTTTCTTGTTGTACCTTAGGGTATTCCCACAAGTTCAAACCCAAAACTGCAATTATCTGTCCCAAAAAAACTGTGGTTATAAAGGTCATAGGGCATAGAGAAGAACTTTCTAAACTATTATTCTGATAATATGCATAACATTAAAACTAATCCTAATGATTAGTTGTTATACCTTAAGATTAGCACACCTACCAACCATCATCAGAGAAGCTTAGGTTTTCATTATATGCCCATTAGCACAGAAACATAGAACTGGCAAAGAGTAGTGAATAGGAGAGTAAAAAGTTCTCTGCTATAAATGGGACATTTAAGTCTTACCCTTTTCCTCCAAAGATCAAGGATCATTATGGAAAAGGAGACAGAAAGACCATAAGACACAGAATCAGTAGATAATTGCAAGAAACCAAAGTTTCTGAGCAAAAAAGGATAGCGATACATATGAACTTGAATCAGTCACACACATGAGTACATGCATCTGTAAGACCCATGCAAGCCCAAGCCAGAAAATCTCCCGACATGGAGCCTGAAGATAGACACAAAGTCTATCCTCAAGCAGAGAAACTATTTGCCATTGGGAGCTACTTGAAGAGAGAAAACTCTTTAAAGTTGCCATCCCTGATAAGTTCACCAGGTTCCGCTTGGAGGCTACACAATCAAGAATACTACCAGTACTCTCCTCCTCCATTTCCGCCCTATCTTGGTCCCTCATGTTCCTATCCATACTCACCCTCAGTCCACTCATGAAATCTCTTCTATTTTCTCTTTTCAGAAAGATTCGGATGTCCCTACATGAAGGTTCCTTATTAACTAGCCTCTTTGGGTAAGTGGATTGTAGCATAGTTATCCTTTACCCCATAGATATATGCACTGTTAGTAAATACATATGATATTAGTCTTTCTTAGTCTGGGTTACCTCACTCAGAATGATTTTTTTCTAGTTCCATTTATTTGCTTTCAGATTTATTGATATTCTTGTTTTTAACAACTGAGTAATACTTGATTGCTAAAATTTACTACATTTTCTTTTTCACATTGGCACAGGAGACAACTTCCTGAACCAGTAGCACAGTCACAAAGATAAACAACTAAAAAATTATACCTCATGAACCTGAAAAGTGTTTAAGGCAAAGGACAGGACACCGTCAATAGGGCAAAACAGCAGCCTACAGAATGGCAAACGATCTTCACCAACCCCATATCTGACAGAGAGTTGATTTCCAAAATATATGAAAAACTAAAAAATTTAGATATCAACAAGCCAAATAATCCAATTAAAATGAGACACAGGTATAAATATAGAATTTTCAACAGAAGAATCTCAAATGGCCAAGAAACACTTACGGAGATATTTAACATCCTTAACCATCACGGAAATGCTAATCAAAATGACTCCAAGATTCCATGTTACACCTGTCAGGAGACTAAGATACAAAACAATTTTGTTTCTTAAACAAAGACTATTTAACATCAACAAAGGGAACCCATACTTTTTCTTTATAAAATGTATTGTTCATGAAATAAGTCTTTCATATGATTACTGATCAAACTAATTTATTGTTTTCTGGAACATCAATTTCAAAAATGTTTTAAGTGTTTGAATGAAAACACTGTGCAGCGAATATATTTGCAAAGATAAATGTGTATTTGAAATATTTTAAAGAAATTGACAATACTAGAAATTACATAATCATATTCCAAACTGGAAGCTGAATTTTGAAGCAATGTGTGGAACTTGCATATTTAGGCCAGAAAAATATTACAGCATGTAAAATACCTTCATTTTAACTTACTGATAATACTTGTATAGAATAACATTAAATTATACAATATACTTCATGGGTATTATTTTATTTAAATGTACATAATGCCAAAAAGTCATATTAGCTTTAAAAGCCTCTTCCATCTGAATACATTTACTTTAGGCTATGTTGTTATTCTCACAATTTGTAGTTTTATAAATCTTGCCTCAGTTTATGTAGAAAAGGTTTCACAAGTCTTGACTGATAATATAACAAGGAGTTATTTATTATTGTTTTATAACTTTTGATTTTACTTTTACTTAATATATGCATTTTCTACTTAAAAGCACAAAAACAATATAGTCTATTTTTAAGGTGAACCATCTTACATAAAACTATAAATAGTTTCAATGCTATTCAGGACTGAAGTTAAAGGCATTCCCTTTCATTTCCAAAACTGCTGTCTTTCCAGGATTCCAAAGAGGACACACAGAGTTAAGTGCTGCATATACAATAAAGATCTCTCTCTCTCTCTCTCTCTCTCTCTCTCTCTCTCTCTCTCTCTCTCTCTCTCTCTCTCTCGGGGGGGGGGTAATAAATCTGCTTTTCACTCTTGCAAAATATCTAAGTTAGAATTAGAACCCCAACTAGATCTGCCAGGAGAACAAAGTAGAAGAAGTACAAACAAAGACCTTTTAAGGAATTTCTCTATGGGAAGCAGTCTCGCTGAATAGCCATCAATCCTCACACATCCACAAAGACCTCCTCAGAAGTCAATCACTAAGGTAGTCATGCAGAGCCTCATCATGAGGAAAAACATACAAATGAGAAATAGGCACAATTTCAATTTGAAATTTCCTGTGATCTTTGGGGAAGCTAATGTTTCCCATCCATTATAAAAAAGTCAGCCGTCTTTTGAGGTGAACAGCTACTGGGAAAAAAAACCCACCAAAATATATAATAAGAGACAGACTCCCAGAAAAAGCTTCCCGCTGTCCCCAAACAGCGCCCAGGTTAATATCTCAAGCAGCTGTCCTGATCTCTGTGGTCTAAGCTTTTAACTAACTTTAATTAAATGGAATCTTTGGTGTGTAAGGGTACATATGCCTGGGATATGAATAAAAGAAACAAGCAGCAGAGTCTGGCATATGGTTGCACACACAAGTATCATTTGATTTTTGATTTTTTTTTGAAAATATATGTTAACATTCATGAGAGGTTTTTAAAAAAAACAAGCAAGAGCTGAAATAGCAGTCTCTCTGGACTTCCACTTTTTGCCTACTATTCGAACCATCACAGCTAGGATTAAAAAACCTATGTCTTAATTGTCAGCTGCACAATCTGGAGAGTTTAAATGGACCCTGTGGAATTGGATCCAACACCAAACCAAGGGGTTGCGAGCCATTTTTTTTCTCTTCTGCTAGGTGTGCGGCTGCAGCATTTGCATAAATGTAACCGCACTGTCCGTCTTTTAACTTTCACTCAATTAATTATGCTTCCAGCCCCCCTGCTGATGGACAAAAACGAGACTTCATCTGCAAATAGCATCGGCAGTTTACAGCTTATTAAATGCCAAAATCCAGTTAAGACAGTTTGAGAATTCGCATGTCAGGCATTTCAACATGCCATCTTTAACACAAAGTTCTGATTTAAAAAATGAACCCACTCCTCCAAGTCAGGGAAAATCAAATCACTAGCATAAAGGTAATGAACAGAATAGAATTTCATACAAATTGTGTACTTAGCATATGTGGCTTACTCTGAGCACACTTAATTGGCTTGCCTAATAATGAAGCCGCTATGAGAAAGACTACTCGGCTGAGAAGAAAATAGTCTCGTAAATAACAAACAGCTTTTATCTACGGAACCAGCTTTTATAATTTATATAAAGTCTGTGTACAGACTGAAGAAGATAGATGAAAAGGAGTAACATGCTCACATATTCTTTTAAATATAACTTTGCTCTTACTTTCTGTATAGGTTTTACATATTGCATCAAACATCTGGCATAATCACAATCTCCTATTACTCGTGCCATACAGGGCTGCAAAAATCACTTAAGTCAGAAAGAGAAAAGGTACTATATCTATTATACTCTAATGAATATGTAAAAATTTACCATTTTATAATTCACTCTGATGGGGTTGAAATAATTCCATAATTCCCTGTGATAACTTGACTTTGCAATATCTCTATTATCTATAATTTTTGAAATGTATTTATTTTTTGCAAAACAATCTTTTCTCATTTTACATACCAATCACAATTCCCATACCCTTACCTCCTCCTGCTTCCTCTACCTTCCCCTCACCCCATCCCCAATCCACTCCTAAGAGAGGGTAAGGATGATCTATAAAACTTGATGAAGCTAAAAACTTTCTAGGGAAAATAAACTTCTTTCGGTTTTGTCATAAAGTAGTTCATTTTTTTGTAGACATTTATTTTTCAAGGATTTTATTGGCAATGCATATATAATTAAATTTTCTTAGGATGTGGAGAGAGAAAATATTCCTGTTTCTCTCTTTACACTGGAAGAAACAAGACCTCTAGGGAGCAATACTTGCTGTTCAACTCAGCATTGGGAAGATTTTAGTCACTGTTACAGAAAGTCAGATTAGGTTTGACAGTTGACATTCAGTCTCAGGTATGAAGTCGCTATTTTTTTTATTTGTTTTATCAATTTTATTCCCTATCATAACACATTCTCAGTTTGGAATTTTTTGACAAATTGTATTATATATATGTATATATATAATGTTTTCCTTACAAGTTATCAAGATAGAATTGATTATGACATGATGATTTATGACAAAAATGTCAGGGACTATTTTAAAAGCAATTTCTCTCTGATCATATACCAATTAACAGCTTTCATAACAAATCCTCAAACTGTAAGTTGGCATTTGATCAAAAGGATAATACAACATTGCAGATACTTGAATATTTGGAATATGTGAAATAAATTCCTATCATCTACTCTCTTACAATTGTAGAAACCTACATACGCAGTTCACTTCTGACACTACAAAATAAATACAGGACACTTAATTTGCCTGGTGTGTGTGTGTGTGTGTCTGTGTGTGTGTGTGTGTATGTGTGTGTGTATGTGTGTGTGTGTGTGTCTGAAAAAGAGATACAGGGACAGAGGGACAGAGACAGAGAGACATGGAGAAATACAAAGCTAGAGAGGATGGATTGAATTTCTAGGGGAAAATTGTTAAAGCACAAATAAGGGAGTGTCTATGAGGAAAAGGCATGTCAGAGTAATGCAACTTAAAAGAGTAGCACGAGAGCCTGGAGAGATGGCTCAGAGGATAAGAGCACTCACTGCTCTTACAGAGGTACTGAGTTCAATTCCCAGCAACCACATGGCTCACAACCATCTATAATGAGATCTGGTGCTTTCTTCAAGAGTGGAGACATGCTTGCAGGCAGAGCACTGTATAGATAATAAATAAATCAGTCTTTTAAGATTGAGCCGTGTATTAACATCCTAGAAAGAACAACTGTTGTAATAATAGAAAGTACCTAACCATTCATTATTCAAAAAAAAAACCAGAGCAGCATGGTTAGAGCATATCTGGCGAGGGCACAAGTAAGGGAGAGACTGAAGATTAAGCAATGCTCAAATCAGCGCCACTTAATGCCCACATCAAACGTGTGATTAAAGACACTGATAAAGTTCACGGAGGGAAAGGCAAAAGGTGAGACTTACTTTTCCTTCCATCCTATTTTGATGCTTTATTTTTTTTGGGGGGGGTGGTTGTCCTATTTCTTTCTTGAACCCATTTTTCATCAAGAAATGGTGAAAGGTTTTAGTTCCTCATTTCATTTCCACGGCTGTTATTTTTATCACTCCCCATAGTAAGCTAGAGCTGTGTAGCCCTCCCCTATATCACAATACAGTAGAAAGTTTTGTTACTCTCCTAACTGTTTAAGATGAGTCAGTGGATGCAGCTCTTATCCAAATATCACTTTAGGAAATTAAGACTTTTATTTTTTCAGAACTTTGAACAAAATAAACATATATTTCTTCCAAACCGTGTTTTTCTGAACCATGTGAATCTTCCTTTTGACAAAGAGATCACATTCATCCTATCCACAGAATACAATCCACAACCCCGCAGACTCCAGGAAGACAGTGAGAGAAAAAGCATGTTTCCTCTTACCAACCCTGTATACAGGTTCTCCAGATACAAGCTAAAGTGCTTGTTATTAATTTCCATACTGATACTGCCAATACCATCTCCACTCCACTCCAAAATATTCAGTAGACAGAAAGCAGTAACAGCACAAAACAGTTAATTTTTTTATTTAGGAAAGGAAACAATGTGAGACCAAAGAAGACATTATCAGCAATGCCAAATGCTGCTGTGTAAGCTTTGATAAGTATCTACATCACCACAGAAGATTCTGTGATTAGCTCTATGTTCTTCTAGGAATTTCAGATGTCCAAAGCCTGTGATTCATGCACACTGAAAACCAGCTTATCCTACATCCTGTTTCTCATTGATACTGGAAGAGCAGTAAACTTCAATTTGATTTGAGAAACATTTGGCAGGGTTGTTTGCTACAGAGGTTAGCATTTCTAAAACTAAGCTATTGTTGAAAAATTAGTGTCAGGCTATGTATTCCAGAAGAGGGTGCATTTCCTCTATGGGTCACAGCAGCATGCTGGGAAGAAATAGGAAAACTAATTGTGCAATTAATTCTGTTGATCAATTTATAGCCGACAATGCGATAATTGATAAAAGTTGGCATTTAATTTATACAAGGACTACTGTGTGGCTTTTAAAGAGAAAGCCAATTATTCCTCACAACTGAAAGCTTTCTCTCTCTTAAGAGAATCTGAAGCGAGTTAATAAAAGTGATAAGGGTGCCTTGCCTAGCCATGTGTCCATGATGAATTTAGGCTCTGAAAAACTCTACATTCTCAAGTTCAAGCTCAAACTTATACTGTTTATACATTTCTTGCAATGATAAAAAGAAGCTTACATATTTTTCAAAGTATTTTTGAAAAAAAATAAGTGTTTTAAAATGATCTTTAAAGTTACAGACTATTAGAATGTCAGTCACATAGCTTTTAAGTATGGTTTATTGGATTAGTAAAATGAAAGTCATTGTTTATAGACAACACATTGGGAAAGCATGTCAAAAGAGCTATGGGAGAGGGTGGGATGACTTTACGAGTGAGATACAGTTAGCAACTAGAGTGAAACAGTGCTTCTGCAAGTGTCAGGGAGGTATGAACTAGTAGACATTCTTATACTAAGCAAATCACACATCTGTGCTATTTGAAGATATATCCCATCATGGAAGAGTAACGTGGGCTCAAAGAGCCATTCCTGGTTGAGGAGTAAACGTTTTGTAAGGGGTGTCCATACTAGCTTGACCATGACCCAGTGGATGCTAACATACCCATGACTGAATAGTAAGCAATAAATGGACTACATAGTTTTTAAAAAAAGTCTCTAAATTGGGTGTGAATGAGATGAGGAATGGATCAGGGAGAAATAAATATGATCAAAACACAATGTATGATATTCTCAATAATATTTTTCCAGAAAAAATCTATTGGAAAACAAACTATTAAAATGAAAATATATAAGGGACTAATTACAGTCCCTTACGAATAAAATATTCTTATTTTTCTGTATGTTACCACTTTCAAGTTTTGGATCCACTCTCTTCCTCTCTCCCCTCCAATTTAACTGTCCTTGTGGCTTCCTTCCTTAATCCCTGTTTGTCTTGTATAACACTTCTATGAATAAGAAATGGTGATTCTGGGTTGCTTAATGTATGTAGGTGTTCTCATATTAAATATTTTATATCTACCATCTGTGCATGTCTAGTGTTTTCTGAGAACACGGCTATAATTCTAACAAATAATATTAAAGGGGAAATAGGCTATCCATGTTGATTTTGTTTATTTCTCTCTTGTTCACTTTATTTGTTTTTAAGCTTTGTACCTTTTCATGGGTATGTTTATTCATAAATTTAATAATATCTGTCTATGTCTTGTCTCTAACTACTGTCCGCAGTTTGAAATTTCTTGCTTATGGCAGCAACTAAGCCATAACGCTTTGAGGTGTATGCTTATCCTAAGTAGAAGTTTAGGCAGTTATTATTATACCTGATGTCTTATAAAATTTCAATACAATTCTATTTCAGCCATTAATATTCCCTTCCAATCCTATCTGTAATACCCATGAGTCATATGCCCTAGCTGTGGCCTTTAGTAAATTACTAATTACATTTCTTTATAACATTTTAAACTCTTCCAACTCATTACTAATCTTGTAAGTTTCTTGAGGGAAAGGATTTATTTTTGTACTCTTACAAAAAGTAAGGACATTCCTTGCTTAATCATGATAGTTGTTTGTGGAGTGGAAGAATGAAGGAATGCAAGAATAGTCAGGAGGTGACATTGTTGGACAAGCTAGAATGGTATACTCAGTCCAATGTAAACTCTCAATGAGGCCTGATATGCTTGATTTATAATATTTGTTTAAGAAATGAAGCATCTTAAAATGGCACATAAGTTGACACCTATAATAATCTTTCTGAAGTTCTCCATGAAGCATTATTTTTTTTCTTTTGGAGAAAATCTTACTAAATTATCCTAAAATATGCCCTACTTTGTGTGTTTTTATTTTTATTTTCTCTAAGTGGCATGAGGATTGATGTTAGGAAATCCTAAGATTATAGAATTAATTAATGCTACATCTATGAAATTCTTCTCCTTTAGACATTTCAGTGAGTCTTTATCCTTGTAACTAGATGCAATCATAAGATATATCATTTAATGTGCATCCAAATTTTCTGGATTTGAGTCAAATAAATATACTGTCTTTCTTACAGCATAATTATATATCAAAAGAATTAAATTTAGCTTCATTAGGTAATTTGCCTATGTGTTATAAGAGAACCTATTTTTTGACATCATCTACTTCTGCATTTCATTTATTTTAGAAATATGTTATCTCTCACTTCTACCATTCTGTGAGACTTTAAAAGTTCAGATAATAATAAAACTGAGAATAATATATTGAGTTCGTAAATTATTAAACATGATGTTTTGGTCTATCGTTTTCAGTGAAAACAAATGCTTTTTTACAATGGGGTAAACATTCATATCCTATTTCTGTAGTAACACTGTTGAAGTATAAGTAAATTAGTCAATTGACCATTGAAGTCACATGTCTTGGTGATTGAAGAAGGGAACCAAGAGAAAAGATAAAAGAAGCAATGTCTTTTATTTATGATTGGAAGACAATCATGAAGTTTACAGGGTAGGAATGTAGTTGTCTTTGTAGAGTGTTTGGTTAGCATGCCTGAGGGCCTGAGTTCAGTTCAAAGTTCCACATCCACCAAGTATAATAGCACAAGTCCCTAATATCAGTACTTGGGATGCTATTTCAAGAATGATCAAGGTCACTTATGGCTATGTATCAAGTCTGAGGCCTGGTCTACAGTAACCCCTGCCCCAATATTCATACGTGTATTGTATGTAAATTAAATAAAATTTAGCATTAGAAGAGAAGGAAATTATAAAGCTTTTTCAGTATTAATAAGCTCAGATGCTTCAATTAAAAGTAATTTATAAAAGTAATTTGTAACACATACCTTAATATCTAACTCTTCTTTTAAAAATTATTCAGTGACATTCTGATAATTACAAACCCTTTCATATGAGTCATAGTAACATCCAGTCTACATGTACGCCTTCTGACCTCATCTTTCACTACAGTCCAACGGCCCCTCTGTCTGTATTAAATTCCCTATGTTTTTCTGATTTACTGTCCTTTTATCTTTGCTCCTTTTCTGCACACGCACACCTTCTATACATTCTACACATTTTCTGATTTTCATTTTCTGTCTTTGTTTGCCTTTTGTTGAACAGATCCTGAAGAAAAGTTGAAGCAAAGCAGGTAGAGGGGGAGGGAAAGCAATCCAGTGACAAAAGGAAATGTGGTCTGGAATGCGAGTTCCAGACTGCAATAGCATTGGATTCCCTGGGGACTGTGGGATAGGACAAACAGCCTCAAAGGTGCTGCACAGGCAGGGACAAACAAGGCTCACCAGCTCCCAGCTCCCCATGGCAGGCGGCCATTTATTTCTCTTCAGAAGTAAGTTTACCTTAATTATCTCTGCCAGGCCAGCAGTATTTACCACCAGATTTTGGCTGACTATTTTTGTCCACTTCACCTTGAACAAAGAAGATTATAGTTCTGAAAATTAATAATTATGCCATTAAAATATAATTCTTTAACATGAATCTGAACATTTATATATATATGAAATTTTGATAAATAGGCTCAACACCCATGTATTTATTCCCAGCTCTCTATGTTTTCAAAACCATATTACAAGGATATTTGTAAGGAGTGCTGTGAACGATTATGTACATAAGCTTTTATGTTTTCAGTACAACTCTGGAAGATTAATTTGAGAGTGAAGTAAGCAATTTAGGCAAAGCTGCTATTCATGCTTTTGTTTTGTTTCATTTTGCATCCTGAATGAGGACTCAGAAAAAAACTTTATTATTTTAGTTTTCATCTGCATTTTACTGTTACATTGTCAAATATTATATAGTGTTCACAGTAAATGCAAATATGTTAACCTTACAGCTTCTTTGAATGTTAATGATGATGTTTCTCATTTTTCCTTTTTGTAAGCGAGTAATATGCCAGCCTAGGAAAACAACAAAGTCTGTGGGACACTTTATCACCTACTTATCTTAAACAAAAGTTCCACCATATTTCAATATAATACAATATTGCAGTACAAAATTATGCAAACTAAAAGACATTTCCACCTGCAGAAAAGCTTATTGCCATTCCAGGAGCTAAGGAATAAAAATACAGTAGGAAAGTCCCCTGTGTTGAATGACACCAATATTTCTGCAAGCATTTTCTATCCATTGTGGTAATAGCTCAGTGATGATCAAATGTATCCTCACCCTGTGCAGATTTTGCTAGCAAATATGACAACAAACAGCATGGTATTGACACAAAGTGAGAAACTCCAACAAATATGATCACATGAGAAACAAAATACTTCTTTAATAGAGTGTGGTCCAGATACTGTTTTGGAAAAACTTGAACAATTATTGAGCACAGAATTACCTGCATTTATAATTATATATCAATTTCAAAATTCAGTATATCAAATATCAACATTATTGTATTTAGAACTCTGGGGGCTAGTACTTAGAATGTGATGAGTCTTCTTCACAGGGAATCATATCTTGTCCCTTCAATTTCAGAGGACCATACTTTCTCATAACACTGGAGAGGCTCCCCTCATAGTTCTGCACCAACACCTGAAAAATCAAAGTAACACTCACACACAGTATCACCTGACCTCAGAATCACTGTGACACATCGTGATGCTACAATACTGCTTCCTGCTTCAAACATGACTAGAAGAAAATGGTAGGGTAAAAGGGAAATGGATTCTTAGCATCTAATTCAAACTAAGTACCTTTCTGATATGCTGACATCAAAGTTAAATATTTTTCCATAATATCATATTAAAGAGACAGCATTTCAAAGGCATGAAAGTAAAACAAAATTTGAATATTTTTTCTGGGTGGGGCAAGGAACCTATATGTTTACATGTCTGTAGATATTCCACCATTCTTGTATATGATTGCTTATCTTATTTTAGGCATTGACTTGGAAATCACAGACAGAACTTCAAACCCTTTTGGGAAATTAACTTGGATTTGAGAAAGTGGTTCTCTTAACAGCAGTGACTCTTTTTATAGTATTCATTTCCTATTGCCATCCGTGGATCCCAAAATGTACTCAAGTTTATCCTTCATTTTGATGTAAATTAAAATAGGAATAAAATTGGTGCTGAAGAAATGGCTCAGTGAATAAGAGCACTGACTACTCTTCCATTAGACTGATTTTAGCTCCAGCACTCATGTAGGGCTTCTCAACTATCATAACTTCAGTTCAGTTTTTGTAAACTCCAGTTCTGATATTCTCTTCTGGCCTCCATGGGCACATAGATTGTAATTAGTGTAGGCAACATCAATCATATATATTCACCATTTATAAAACATATATATATATAAATATATGTTTTTGTGTACATATACAGTTACATAAGCTTGAATTTAAACAAATGATTGTACAAAGATTATTTTTCAATAAAGATACAAAAATTGATAAAGGTAACCATTATATGTTTATTTATATTTTTGCTCTGTAACATCCAAACATTACTGAATATGTATAATTACTATACTGCTTGAAAAAAATACAGATATTCTATAAAATAGGTATAAAATAGGATGGCAGATAACACAATTACTTTACATGCTGTATGCAATTTCAACATGGCAAAGAAGAGAGGTAGAAAGACAGGGAGGGAGACAAGAAAGGAAAGGGGGAGATGGAGATTATTTTATTGACTATTACCTCCCTTTTATTTAAGAGTGATTATATGTTCTGAAATCTTCTTCTCTTATAATCAGTGCATATTGTTTAGGAAAATTAAAGTATCTAACATATAACTCTGTTCCTTTTCTATTTTCTTTATTTAATAATGAATATGTTATCCAGCTGCTGAAAAGACCAAATTTGTGTAGTTCCTGTGACCTCAGTTTCACTCATTTCATAGATACAGATATATTTTTTTCTCATATTGGAAGACATTGGCTCCTAAAAAGCTTTATGTTTCCTGTGATAAACAAAAGACTCTCCCTTCTTTATTTTATGCTTATTCATAATGGTAGAAAAAGAATGTTGTTAGGAACCAGAGATATATGAAAATTTCACATGTAATGACTCTACTAAGGAAGTTGGCCCCTGGAAAGCTTTGTGTGTCTTCTGGTAAACAACACAGGGTTTACCATCTTTGACCTTCTGGGCAGGAATGTTTGTTTTTGTTTTTTCTTATTTTTAAAAATGTTTTTATTTTTATTTTTTAAAGATTTGTTTGTTTACTATGTATAGTGTTCTCCCTGCATGTATGCTTGCACACCAGAAGAGGGCTCCGGATCTCATTATAGATGGTTATGAACCACCATATTGTTGTTAGGAATTGAACTCAGGACCTCTGGAAGAAAAGCCAGTTTCTTAACCTCTAAGCCACTTCTCCAGCCCTCTCTACCTTTGTTTTATACTTATTCATAATTATAGAAAACAAATGTTAGCAAACAGAGGTACATGTAAATGTAACATGTAATGACTCTACGAAATCTAGAAACTGCTACTAATTACAAACACCATCTGTGTAAATGCAATATTTAGCTTACAATGATATGTATCATTTTATGATCAGTTTAATTCTCAACTAATGACTCTGAGAAACAATACTATCATTATCATTGTTAATAAAAGGCTATATTTATAGGGAAAGATATTGATTTGTTAACTTTTTTACTATCAAAGTGTTGAGTTTTAATGGAAGAAAAAACAGAGCAAGATAAAATTAGTTATGTAAAGCATATACAATGATTATACATCAGTGTGTTGCCCACTGAGTCATCTTGCTGAACCCTGGATGCCAAATTCTATAGTTTTATGAAATGAAATATCCATTTGAATTAATCATACAAGACACAATTGCAATTACAAAGTGATATGATAATAATGAAATATAGATATAACCAGACATGATATTTTTATTTAACTTTACCTAGAATAGTTAATGTAGCATTTATAAAATGAATCTTTTTAAATGTTTATTTTATTTTTAAGTGTTTTTAGAAGATGTTTATTTGTCTGTCTCTGTGTATGTTTGTACACCTGAGTACACATACCCAAGGAGATCAGGAGATGGTGTCAGATGCCCTGGATCTGAGGCCACAAGCAGTTGTAAGGAGCCAGAGTTGGATGCTGTTAACTGACCCTACATCCACTGCACTAGCAAGAAAAGGCTCCCAATTGCTAAGCCACTATATCCTGTCCATTTAAAATGACTCTATAATAACTAACCAGCTTGGGCAGGTTCATATAAGATTGTCTTGAAATACATAAAAACTTGTGTAATAAGAGTAATTTTAATTTTTACTCAGTCAAAGTTACTCAGTTACATAGATTTTATTAAATAATTAGATCCAATTTATAAACTACTACATGCATAGATATGTCATTTTAAATGTTACTATTATCAGAAAAGAAGAAATTTAAAATTCTATTTTCAATTTAACTCTTGATTTTCAGTATCAGCATTACACATAGGCAAATTTTAAAAACCTGTATTTTTAGGATACTGTCATCATACATGTGTCATATTGTCTCTCTTTAATAATATTTGATGCATTGTCTTTCTCTAAACACAGTTTAAAGATAGTCAAACAGATGATGATTGTATTGAACTTACTACAACTGAGTATTTCTTTGCCTGAACCATCTTCTCTCTCCTTGATTTTACTTCATTAAAAGAGCTATTCAAGAACATATAATTAGTTTGTTTTAATCTTATCATTTTCAGTTGCTACTAAAATAATTAGCTTTCTCTTTTCATTTAGAAGATTGCTAAAGGATCAATGCAAAATATGTCATTTTCTACTCTACAGTCCCAATTATGTTGATTGTCAGTACACATTTATTGATTTTTCTTATTAGTACATTATCGTTAGATATTCACAGCAGGATATTTATTAATTAGGGGAAATATAGATTCATTTATGACTAATTCTCCTTTTAAGTTTATCTGGAATATGTGTTACTAGGATCCAACCTACTAATAACAAGCAGAAAGGCCTTAAAAATAGCCTTTATTTTTTCCAAAGTTTGTAAAACTTCTATTGTTATATATAATTAGCCATGTTGGTGACATAATAAATATAAAAACAATACAGTGATAAATTAAAAAGATAGAAAATGTTCAGTTTTCCTTGCCTTTATTCTCAGGGACAATATTTTGGTGTTCATTATAATCAGGAAATGCAGTGTGAATGTGGAATTTCTTCTGTTTATAAACTGTAATATTAAAGTCATAAAGATACAGATGACATGGAAGGCAAAATGGTAGTAAAGCACACTCTTGGTTAAAGTCCTACTTGTTTCTCACTGTGTCAGAGCTTCCTAGAGAGGAGAAGGGAGATTAAAGATGAGGATATAAAAATTGAACAAGAAAGTTTATAGGCATCTTCTTAGCTGTTCTTTAAATTTGTTTTTTTTAAATAATTTAAAACATTCATGTATGGAAAAATATACAAAGTACCTATTACATACCATGAATTTCATTATGCTAGGATATTGTAAACAAAAGACATAAAATTCATCAGTAGAAGTTTGAGGTTCTGCAACTCTACCTTTTTTGATCAGATAAAATAATATGGGTCATGAATTCAGAAGTAAAATAAATAAGGTAAACATGTAATACCTTTGTATGAATATAGATGGAAAAAATGTGGAAGTTTCCCATGCACACTTTCCCACATAGATATGCATTCATACACAATATTAAAAAAGTAAAAAATGTACTGGTGAATATCTGTCTGTTAACTTTGACTTTGTTGATATTATATGAGATAGATTTTATAAAATTGTCCACTTATGGGTTGTATGATTCTTTCTTATACTTTCAATGTCTTTTAAGGGAAGAAAAGAAAGCAAATAATCTATTCTACTATTGAGGCTTATGACATCAACTAATATTAAATTCACAAACACACACCATATATATGTATATAGTGTAAAATTGTAAAATTTCAGGACACATATATGCATTTATATTACTGAAATATTTCAGGAGACATACAATAATACTTACCAAGTAAGTCAAAGTATCTAGAACACCCATCACACTAATTACTGCTAATTTTATTTATTTTTCTTGGTTTAGAATCATTGAAAATTAAGTTTAGAAGCTCT
Source organism: Microtus ochrogaster (assembly GCF_000317375.1). Lineage (NCBI taxonomy): Eukaryota > Metazoa > Chordata > Mammalia > Rodentia > Cricetidae > Microtus > Microtus ochrogaster. Next base: position 4,747,874 of record NW_004949100.1, on the reverse strand, counting down.
ATTAGCAATTGATAGTTGAAGAAGATCAGGAGACATTTTATTCATTTTTTCTTTTTTTTTTGATTTTCTTTTTTTTATAT
>NW_004949100.1:4744933-4747694 GCF_000317375.1 Microtus ochrogaster | reverse complement strand
AATCCAAGAGCAGGGGAGGTCCATCCATTTTCTGGTATCCTCTTCAATTTCTTTCTTCAATGCCTTAAAGTTCTTGTCAAATAGATCTTTCACTTCCTTGGTTATTTTATTCATTTTTGTGTTACTTAAATTTAATCTTGCTTGAGTAACCGTTCCTCTATCCTCTCATGGGGAAGACTCTACTTCAGCTCAGTGGCTTTTTAGACATGAGAATAGTAAGGGAATTGGTCTACTTCAACTCAGTGGCTTTTTAGACATGAGAATAGTAAGGAAATTGGTGGAGTCCAGTAGAAGAGGGAAAAGGGTGTGTGAGGTGAATGGAGGTGAAGGTGAGAAATGACTAAAATTTGTTCTATAAATCGATGAAGCTATCAAACAATAAAACATAAAAATACAAAGCTAAAGCTTATGGCTGTCAATCATAGTTTATTGATTGTAATTTGAACATTAGAAGCTAGTGTCCCAGCCTGATCCTATTGCTGTATCGGTTACCTCTCTAATCCAATCCTCTTCTCCCCGCATCTAGCCTCTGATAAGAATTTCTATTGTTTATAATTTTGTACTTATTTTTTTCTTTTCTTTTATTAATGTTCTAACTTTTAGTCTCTCTGTATGTTTTTGTTTTAGTTCCTTTTGTCTGGGGCCTACGGTGTCACTGTCTATCCCAGGCCCACCACCTGAAGCTCATGATCATCCTGAGTACTGAGATAACACATATACCTCATAGAAAACAACTCTTTTATTTTCCATACAAATGTGGCATTTATAAAGAAGCAACAAGTTGTGTCAAGCACCTGAATTTCTCCTGTGTAGAATAATTTTAAATTCACAATGATTTATATGAGGCTTTGCAAGGAATTGCAGGCTTTACTTCAAGCTTAAAGAAGGCATATGGTTTAGCACTGTGCTATTGTGAAATTATTTGTATATTAAAAATGTTAACTTTACATTTTCCTTATATTACCTAAGAATAAGTTTTTTGTAAAATGTTTTGCAAGGCAATATTGTACATTTCACACATAGTTAAATAATGATTTTCAAAAGGATTTTATTTTTCAATTTCCCTCAAATGATATACAACACAAATGAAAATCTTAAGGACCAAGCAAGTACATTTTTAGATAGCCGTTGCTGAGCATACTATAATAGTTTCATATGCAATTTTAATTCCTTGAAAATGTGGTTTGTGTGTGTAAATTAAGCCAAATATTCATAGATAATACTATAGAGTTTTAGATTAGTATTAACAGACAACATTTAAGTAGCAAAAGAATGTTAGTGATTACTTCATTTACTTCTCTAATTGTAAAGAGAATTACATATTTGCTTTGATGAATATCAAAAAAGTTACTTGATGCCATTGATCAGGAAACATTCTCCCATATTTCTTTTGTGTTTTCTGTGAATATTGTGGCTTCAAGTAAAATTTTTCTTTGTTTAACATTACAATTATCTTATCTGTTCCTTACAAAATATAATGTAATTTACATTACAAACCCTAGTATTACTTCACATTTTGGGCTCTGAATAAAACATGTCTACATGAGTCAAAAACCCAGCACTTCTTAGATGAAAGCATTTGGACATTCAAAGTTAGCTTTCTTCCTTTTATCTCTCTTTCCCTATCTCTAAAAGGCTTGTGTCATAATTACCAACTCATATCCTATTATATATTAGTTTCTGACACTCTTGGCAATTGCTATTTCTGAATATGTCTTTTACCATCAGTGTTCTTATCTTCTATATGACTTAATTGTTATTTCTACAGTAACCACATCACATGATTAAATGATTTCAAGCATTTTGTATCCACAAAACCTTATGAGTCAGTGAATATATAAAAGATATGGTATAAATCAACCTCCAAAATAGTGTCCTAGATATTCTTTCAACTGTGGGTTTGCATTGTCTTAATGTAGTTTCATATTTATTTATTTATTTATTTTTTAATTTCACATCTTTGAATCAATTGTCCTTATAAGTTTCCTACTATAGAACTAGAATTATATTATTGGGAAGTTTTGCCTTCACTAAATTTCTCAGAATCCATTACATACAAAGTCTGATCTTTACCTGCCTTGGAGAATTATCATTTAGCGGATATACCTGCTTCTAGGCTTTCCACATCCCTTGGCTGCTATTTCCAGTGGGAAATTTCAGGTCTACCTGCCCCCTTCACTCGACACTCTGACAGAGTCACACTTTTGCCAGCAGTAATCTTGACATGATGGCCTTGGCATAATTTAACTTTAATTTTTTTTTTCTGAGAAGGTAAGTAGTTTTCCTAGTGAGCTTACATTTCAACCATGGTGATCTCTCTCTTTTTTCATTAACTTTTAAACTGTTCTGTTTTAATCACTTTGAAAACACACATTTAGGGTGAATGGAGCATCTTCTACACCTTTCTAATACCTCGGTCTCTTACGGACAACACAGATTTGCATGCCTGTTCGGTATCCTGACCAGTGTCATTCTCGAAAGAAAGAAAGAAAGAAAGAAAGAAAGAAAGAAAGAAAGAAAGAAAGAAAGAAAGAAAGAAAGGAAGGAAGGAGCCACCTATTATTTTCCTTTTCTTTATCGTGAAATTAGGGAGGGTTGATTTGATATTTGATTCCAGTAAATGCAACAGGCCTTGGGTGTTTTACTTCATTAGTCAACTTCATTAGACAGTGATTGGTCAAGTTTTTCTAAAAGAAGAATGGCGCTCCAGACTTTCTGGTAGTGCTGCAATGGACCAGAATGCAGATTATCCCTTCAGATT
>NW_004949100.1:4740609-4744674 GCF_000317375.1 Microtus ochrogaster | reverse complement strand
TGCAATGGACCAGAATGCAGATTATCCCTTCAGATTCAGTTCCTCCATCTGCTTGGACTTTATCTTCTAAGTTCTCCTTTTTCTAGTAATCATAGATTTGTTTGATTTCCCTTGCAGAGATTTAAATCTGATTATTACTCCTTATCAATATGATCTATAGTTACTTTTATAAAGAAAACAATTTACAATGCATCATTTTTAAATTGCCTTCTGTTATCATTGGAAAGTTTTTTGTTGTATTTTCTACATTATTTCTATTTTTTAAAAATAAAATTAATTCATCTTAACACAGGATTTTAAATATATTTATATATATGAGGCACAGAAATGAGCAGTATAAAGGTATAAAACAAATTGTTTTGTATAAGACAAAGACCATTATACCATAAAGATTACAAGTTCTTAATATCTGAAGATCAAGTCCTTAAAATAATATTATATGTATTATATATGTATGTATATAATTCTCTTTCTTTTGTGGCACATTCTGTTTGTAATAACACTGTAACTTTCACAGTTGTACACTATCTTACTGTGTTCAAACTTTTCTTTCTTTCTGTCCTTTAAAAATCTTTCTTCTGCTGGACAATGAAGCCCATTTTCTAATAAAACTGATAGGAGCCCAGTGTGTGAGGCTGGGTCTTTGTCTTTGGCTGTGTCAATCTCGACAATTAAGATGAAAAGCACATTTACATGAGTGCAGAAAATTATGATTAAAGAAAGCAGTGCTGGCTTTTGTTATCTTAGTAATAATATAAATTTTATTTGCTCTACTTGTCAGGAATAGACTGAGTTCAAGGGACTTTTTCATAAAAGTCAATTCACCTGAATGTGAGGTCGATTTATTTAAGAGACAAGAAGAGTGTAATTGACAGGGCCTGTGACTCTGCTATCTGTTTTGTATGCTTCCATGGTTTTGTGGAGTTTAAACTAAATGAGTGCCTGTTTGAAATGGCTGAGGTCAGGTAAAACAGCAGGGGAGGTGGAAAAGAAAGAGAAAAAATTTGAAAACTTACATAATCCCAGTGGAATTATTACCTTTGGATTATTGCCAAACTCATTTGCATCAGTCTGATGTGTGGTTGTATGAGGTCTATGATTTCATTATGAAGTGATTCTACACTAGAGTATTCTGAACATTTGTAAAATGTAGGTTTAAACGTATAGCTCTTTTCTTTTCTCAAACACCAACACACACACACACATTCTCTACAGATATGCACACAATATCCTTGTGCTAAATTTATCTATCTATCTATCTATCTATCTATCTATCTATCTATCTATCTATCTATCTATCTATCTATCTATCTATCTATCATCTATCTATATCTATCTATATATCCATCGATCCATTTGTCCATGTATCTATCATCTATGATTTATCTATAATATTATCTATCTACCTATCTGTCTATCACCAACCCACCATCTTCTTGCATTCATTATTATACTTCCCTTTTTTTCTCAAAAAATATGTAGCAGTAAATGAATGTGAGAATCAATTCAGTTTCAAGTATATTTCTATTTTAAATGATTAGCAGATTCTTAACGGCATAAATTAAGAAACTATAAATGGAGGGTTTGGGGCTAGGAGACAGGATCAAGAGATATCAAGCGGGGAGGATGGACAAAGAGAGTATAAGGAGAAACAACTGGATTGGTGGGACTTCTGGGAAGAGCTACAAACCTAGTGCGATGGAAACTCCCAGTAATCTATGAGGGTGACCCTAGGTTAAACTTCTAGCAGTTGAGCAGTAAGGAGACTGAATGGGCCACCTCCTGCAAGGCTTCCAGTAGTGAGATTGGGGCACCTACCCAGTCACATAACCTTTCGCCTACAGTTTGTTCTGTTTACAAGATATGCTGGGATAAAGGTGGCAAAGAAATTGTGGGAGTGGCCATCCAATGTTTGATCCAACCTGAGATACATACCATGAGAGCGAACTCATCCCTGACACTGCCTGGAAGACCATGACTCACGGGAGGGATCGTCCAGGGATCCAAATTAGAAACAAAAACAAACAAAACAAAAACACATAAAACCAACAACAACAAAACACAAGTAAACGAAATGATTCCTAATGTTATGCTGCTATACTTGGTGCCTAGCCCAGTTGTCATCAGAGAGGTTCTTTCAGCAACCGATGGAAACAGGTGCAGAGACCAATACCAAAACACTAGAAAGAAGGGGGCATGAAGGATTGGAGAAACCACAGTGGTCAAGCACACCACAGGAAAACCCACAGAATCAATTAACTTGGGCTCATAGCATCTCACAGAGACTGTACCTATAATCGGAGATCCTGCATGGGACTAACCTAGGACCTCTGTATATATGTTTCAGTTGTGTACCATTATATTTTTATGGGCTGTCTCTGACTCTTTTGTTGGGTTTTGGAATCCCTTTCCTAATTCTGTGTTGCCTTGCCCGGTCTTAAAATGAGAGGGGGTGTCTTGTATTTCTTCAAGTTGATATGCCATGTTTCGTTAATTTTCATAGGAGGCCTGCCCTTTCCTTAATAGAAACAGATCATGTGTGAATGGGAGGGGAGGTGGAGGGAAGAACTGGGAGGAGAATCTGTGGTTCGAAAGTAATATAATAATAATAATAATAATAATAATAATAATAATAATAATAATAATATGATGATGATGATGATGATGATTATGATGATGATGAATAAAAATAATGATGATGATAATAATAATAATATGTTGACCCTCCCAGAAAAAAAGAAAGATTTTTTTGAGAAATTGAGAAAGCACTATTAATAGAATGTTAGTATCTGAGAGATGCACAATAGTATAAGAGCACAACAGTGAACTGCAGATATCCTTTCATATCTGCGGGGTTCTATTTTAACATCCTTCATGAACAATGAATGCTTTAGGCCAGGTTGTGTCACTTCCAAAAGCATTGCACTGAGTAACTTTATTTTAAAAATTATCCATCTTAATCCATTTTACTAGCAGTTCAGTGAAGGGTATGTTACACACACATTCTTTCAGGCAGGCTGTAATATTTAAAAATTTAAAATATATACAAATCATTGCAATAATGCATTTTTAGAGAAAATAATAGGAAAAATGCTCATTGAAAACAATCATTGGGGATATTTTTCAGTCTCTTATTTGTTGGACCTACTGAAGAAGATGGTGGAGATATAGAGAACTCTCTAGGTATGTTTTTTTTTTTCTAATAACTAGAGGAAATAAATTACCAATTCCCATAGTCATTAAGGATTTCTTCATACTGGAAGAAAATATTCATTTATATATTAACCTGCTCGCATGCACATCCAATTCCTTCTATACTATGCTTTCGCAGATATTCCTTATAGACACTTATAACTGTGTAATGTAATAACTGTGACCTTTAAATCTAGAAACATTGCCATACAATTGATAAACCTAAGCCACCAGTCTAGACAACTCCCATTATACACCACCTCCATCATGGTAGGGAAGTGAATTAGGTAAGAATCAAGGTGCATGAACACAATAGCACCTTCCTTAAAAAACATTTCACTTGTCAAATAATACAAATGTTGTCAGTGACAATTTTTGTTTGAATTTAAATACAATGCAAATTTCAAATATTCAAGAATTATATCTATTAATTCCTAAATCAATGTCCATTTGCAAAAATATCTCTGTAATATCATTAATTTTTGTCTCACTATTTCTCTGTTAGGATTCAGAAAGCTACTAAATTCATACATACACAAGTCTAAACCTTACCATGACATTCTGTGGCCTTTAGCAACCAAAGCCTCTCTATTGCCTGGAAATACAATTTCCCCTAGCTGTCCTGAAAAGACCAGGATATAACCACTGAAGCTGCTTCCTTCTCTAGCCTCTCTTCCTCACTCTTACTTCTTCTGAACTATGTCATGAAATATGGCATGTGATTGTGGTAGTATTGTCTGCTTATAAAACATATTTATTCACTATTTTCTAGTAGTATTTTATTCAAAAGCATATACAGAATATATTATGTATTTATAATATAAATATTTAAAATACATGTAATACATATTGTAATATGTTCATAATATATTA
>NW_004949100.1:4726740-4740139 GCF_000317375.1 Microtus ochrogaster | reverse complement strand
ATCACTAGGCCAAATTAAGTGAATCAGTAATATTAATATATGACTATGTCAACATAAGCAAATGACTTCTTACTGAATGACAGTTTACTATAATATTAAATATAACTATAGTATATTTTGTCTATGATTTTATCAATATGTAATAACAAAGTGTACACATGTATTTTAGTTTATCTAATTCAGTACAAAAGAAAATTACCAGGTATTTTTGACCAACATTCAGGGAGTGTTGTGTTAGTGCTGATGGTAGCCTTTCAGAACCCCCTGTATATTTGAGAGGACCTATGTACCATGTACCCAAGAGAAAGAACCCATCAGCTACTATTACTGTGTGCTACTAATCACACACTTCACCTGGCCCTTTCTCTACAGATATGCCTGAAACCTTACCTAGAATATCAGTTACTCAGGGAAAAAGACACTTTCATCCTCTAGGGAGGTAATATCTGATGAACAAATGAAAGAAAATATGTGTCCTTGTCTCCAGGTGAGGCCAATTGAGATACAACCATGATCCAGCCCTTGCTAGATCAAGCTGGGGCTAATATTCAACCTCTGGACCCTTCTATTCTGTGCCGTATTCTTTCATCCTAAGGACACATTCTCAATGAATCATATGTTTTCAAGTCTGTGGATCATGATCTACTGAGTTTCTGTTGTTCCTTTTGTTGTTATTTTCTGAGACAGCCTCTATGCAGCCTTATTTGGGCTGGAACTCACTATGTCGAACAACTTAAGATCCTCCTGCCTCTTCCTCTTGAGTGCTGCCATTAAATATATCCAGCAGGGTAATTTGTTCAATAAATACTGAAACATTGTTGAAGTGCAAACCACTTTACAAAACATAAAAAAGATATTAGCAGGGGAAAAAAGCGACAAAGATTCCCTAATGGACACCTGTTTACAATTCACAGAAATGATTACAAAGTAAACCTGTTTGACCAAGGAAGAAAGACAGAGGAGCAACATGCTTGACTGGGTGAAATAATTTTTAAATAATTTTTAAAATATTGCTCTAGAAAAGAAAAATACTTGGGCATGAGATTTGTGGTTTATTTTGCTTGCTTTCAGTATTTTCTTCAACCTTGCAGCTATTTGCAATTAAATAATTAAGCCTGTAATTTCTGTCTTTGTAAAAGCTTTTTCTTTCCATCTTAAATGAAGCAAAGAATCTAACAAGCTCCATGTACACTCTTAGGACAATAGTCAGAAATCCTGAAAATATAGAGAAAGCTAACATAAATGCACGAAACAAAGATTCTCCTAAAGTTAATTCCAATGTATTAAAATGTGCCTTTCAACATTAGCAGATGACTAATCCCATTATCATAATTTATTAACCAGATCTTTTGTTCTATACAGTAATACGCTGGGTTTCCATGCTGTGTGTTTTTATCCAGTGACCTAATTTGCTTAAAAGGAAACTCTTAAAACTCCCCTGTTGTAATGAATAAAATGTTAATGAAGAAGTGCAGAGAAATCCCTTCAGCATTGCTTCCATATTCCCTGGAACATCATCACAAATTTGTTTGCCTGGTTCTGACAATGGCAGAGATGTTCAAGCTGAGCAGAAGCCTGGTAATGCTAAATGGTTCTGATGGTAAAGCTAAAGATATTCAAGGCATTGTCGTCTGGGACGGGCAATAGGAAGGTATATTTTGGAGGAAGTATTTGATTGATTTGGCCTTCATCCAATTATTAATTTTTGCACTTATTATATGCCTTGGCAACAGATTTACTCAGTGTGGAAAGAAAAGGAGCATGTGTTGAAAACATTACATAAATTGATATACATACATTGTCTTGAACACTTTCACTTTAAAATTTAGAGAAAATTTCTAGTAACGCAGGTATGGTGTAAGCAACAGATTTAATCCTGTGATAGTAGGATATTCAGAATGAATTCTAAAACTGAGAAATTAATTTCTTAGTTAGTCTTCACTGATTTTACTTTACATGATCCATGAACACAAGGGAATTAAAAATAATAAATTCAGTCTAATATTGAAGCATAATTGTTCTGCATAAGAAAATCTTCACATTTCTCTATAGCTACATTTTAGAGATTCTTTATCTTTCATGAACATTAAAACACGAAGGAGAGTTATTATAATTGAAAGCCAATATGTTCTATGAGTTCAATGTATTCTTTTAATTACTTTCAAAATGAATCTTTCATCAAAGTTTTACTTTCTAGCAGGATTAAAACAGCTTTGCAAGTTAGGAGTTCATATGATTTACAGATTTGATGAGTTTAACTTGTACAAAATTATTTCTGACTCCAAACCTTGTTTTACTACTTTATTGTGTAAATACATTCTTAGTGAGACATGACTATCAAATATTTTATATCCTAATTTTGCATGGACCTCTAACAAGATATAGATCCAATGTTTTCCTTATGTGTTTTATTTTAATTTGTGGAAATTAAATTTATTGGTATAATTAGTATCCGTTTCAGCATTGTGAATGCTGAAGTATCCAGTATTTATATTTATTAAGTTACAATGCATGACAATACTTCAAAGAATGAATCAGAGTAAAACTGATGGAATTTTAAGATCAAGAAACAATATTTATATCAATGTAACTCAATGTTAAATCTTAATTGAAAGGATTTCACACAAATGTCAATAGTTGTAGCGTATTGATGAAGATATTACCAAGAAAACTAAAAATCATAAAAAAAACTCTAGGCATTATTCAAAGGCTACTGTTTAATGAGATTTTTTTCTCATTCCAGTTTTAAAACTTCCATTTTTTATATATGCACATGAATTGTTATGTACTTACCATACTTACACACACATGACCTTGGGAACATTCACATGTGATACCTGAAAGAGACAGAACATGAACGTAAGATCATAATAAGATCTTCAGTTTGAAATTAGGCTCACATAGGACATAAAATTCCAGTTACTACAAGCCACATGTAATGAAAAGCAACCAATATTAGTATTAAGGGATATAATAAGAAGCTACCAATAGAAGAGGTGTGTGACAATGTTCATAAATTATTATTGCCAGGAACCAATATAGACTATTGGTAGTAAAGCAACTTAAGGAGAAACATATCCATTGCCTTGAAAATTGATAGAAAGATCTCCAAAAGTGAATAGATCCATTGTGGAATCTAGTTTCTTTAATATTTATTAGAGATACAGAGCCTTGTGCATAACTGGAACAACTCATAAATGTGATTTCATAAAAGATGACTGAGAATTTTTATTTACTGCTATCCCATTGATTATAATTGACAATCTTCATAGATCCTCACCCTGTGTTATTTTTTAAAGTATGTAAATGGTTATGCTGCAACTTATAGTTAGATTCTGTTAAATCATTTAATATAATAACCTCCTGTGAAACTTATTCCAAAATTCATTATTTCTTAACTTGTTAGAGAAACAAGTCATTAGAGCACAGACAAAAATGATCAGATTTATAATAGGAGCCTAGACTAAAGTTTATCTAGGACAAACCTCTGGAGAGCACAAATTTCCTTAAAACATTTCCTCCATGCAAGAGAAATTTTCATACATAACTGGACTGATTTTTCAAAAGGTTTTAAAGCACACAAATGAAAACAATTCAGCACATTGAAATCCACTAGTGAATGCAGACTATTATTAAACCTCAGGTGGTCATGTAATGTTTTAAACCTGTATCTCAATCCTCAGTTCACATTTTTTTCTCAGATTCACTGATTTCATCAATTCATTGAACGTATTCCTTTAAGAAACATGATAATTGGCAAAGATGTTCGTCCCTGGGAGAGGGTAATTCTCCTCTCACGTCTGAAATTGCCTGGAGTTCTTTGTCTATGGTTGGGACCACACAAAAGTTTCTGCCTGCCTTTCATGTTAACATGGCCATTGTTATTGCCATTTTCCCATCTTGGTAATGCATTCATTTATAAAAGAGACCATTTTCCAGCATACTTCCTGGTATTCTGTCACTGACAATACTGCCCCCTCTTAAACAATGGTCCCCGTGCTAGGGATGCAGGAAATGTGGTGGAGGAATATGGAGATATATCCACACTCACAGAGTCCTTGACTTCCTTAAGTATATTATAAGTAAAAACAGTTTTACATGACTAGATGCTACATGTCTCCAGAATAATACCACCAAAGTATATCTCAAACATTCATTACTGTGGTTTTAGATCCTTCCAGTCATATGGTATATTTATATCAAGCAAGTCCACTAATTCAATCAATTCTCCTTATATAAATTTTGTTTTCTTTTAGATTTCTAAATAAAAATGGACTTGTAATCGAGAAGTTGAAAAGTTGATTTTCCTAGAAGCACCACCTAGCTTCATATATTTTTTTTTCACATTATTAGTGTCCACTTAAAGAAAAACTGAAAAGCTTGAAATAGTATAACCTTGATTCTAAGGCGTACCTGAAGTCTAAGGAAAGTGAAGTTCAGTGAATGGCTTATTAATCTGGCTTTTAAATGGATGAATAATATGCTACAACCTCTCTGACATATGGTAGAATTTGCAGCAAGTTTGCCATAATGGTTTCACTTAATAAACACCTGATTAGCATTATTTAACAGGTTCGGAATGCATGGAAACAGTCAAATAGCCACATTCTGCCTAGTTAATTCCTCATTAGCAGACTTACAGTCCCTGGATCTGACAGATTGTATACCAGCAGTGACACAAGGTGACCTCTTGCTAGGACCTGTTCATCACCTTCAGTCTGTCATAAATGAAGCCAGTATAAATGTCAGAGTAAAAGGGACGTCACCGGGGACTTCACCTGATGCCTTGAAGGATATTGTTGTCTAAATATTATTATTACTGACACCATCGAGCTATATGTAGCAACAAAAAATGAAGACTATAAACAAGAATAAATTTTATATATACTACGTGAAAGTTCTTGATTAATTGCACTATAATAAAGAATGTCACCCTAAAATAAAAGTCAGGAACATTTAATACAGTTATTTTATGTCAACTGCACATGAAATGTCTTAACTTCACCTAGAATGGACAATGTAATGACTTTTTGGAAGATCAGACAAAATTTAATGTTTTTCACTCTAAGAATGTTCCTAGTTTGTACATATATACCCTTTACTTCACAGGTTCCTTTTTTTTTGTAAAGTGAAAAAGCCCTTAAGATATATTTGAAAGAGTAAGTGTAATTAACTATTATAAATATAAGAAAGTGTTCGGGAAATATATTTTGTGAAAAAAACTATGTTCATCATAGTACTGGATCCATTAAGTTCCACCCTTCAATGAGGATATTCTTGATTTTCCAAGGAGAACCTCATTTACCACTTACATCAGAGCTTATAAATTATTTCTACCAAAGAACCTTTGTTTGAATCACAAAATCAATTATACAATTGCACAACATTTGTATTCTTGCTTGACAAGTAGAAATTGAACTGGTTTCAATTTATCTAAATGAAGCTTTGATTAATGCAATATGCTGTTATGAACATAACAAATTAGATATTTTTCATTGCTTGTTTTAAAGTCTCTGTGTAAATTTCCAACAAAGAAAAACTAAACAATTGTTATCCCTAGGAATTCTACTTAAAATAGAAAAAGAATATTGGTGTCAGAGCTTTACTGCAGTGAGAAAAAAAATCATCATATAAGGAAGGCTAATGCTAATACACAGAAAGGTTGAAGAGAATACCATGCTATTTATTGTACTGAAAATATTTAGTATCAAGGAAGATAATGGAAATAACTGTTAATATCGTTGTAAACATTTTCTTTAAGACAAAGACATACATAAGACTAAAGTTTTAAAATGTTCCAGAGAATTATTTTGAATTTTCTTATTTATTTTACATGTAGTTTTCAATAATTTTCTCTTAAATTTTTCAATGTTATATATTACTTAAATTCATTACAATAATTTTAACTGAGCTTCGAAATTAATAGTTATTAGACTGTCTTCAACTTCTTATTCTAAATGTCGATGCAATATTTTATCTAATTTGATATGTTTCAGTTCAATGATTTTATGGTAGTCAGAAAAATCATAATAAGCAGTATAGACAATCCCAGGATTGTGTGATAATTAGTTGTTAAATATGTGGTAGTTACTGAAGAGTCCTATTCGACATGTTTTATGATAGCCAGAGATGACAAGGCTTTATTCTTTAGATAGTCCTTCTTATCAAATCTTATGCTTTTTGTGAGAAAGTGGTTGAGACTCCAATTTTAAGCATTTTATCCAGGATCTTACAGCTAGAAAAATGGACTAATAAGAGATTTTTAAATTAATTTCTATGTAACTGAAAAGTAATAGCTATACTAGACTTTATTCAAATATACTGAGAGCTATTCTTACTGTAGCTCCCTTTGTGTTATGGGATGTTATCTTTTTTCTTCATTGTTGCTCAATCATTATCCAGTTTTCTTTTGGTAGTAGTCCTTCTGTAATTATTCTCTGGCTTGGTTTATATACTCATCAAATACACAGAGTAATTTTCTTAATCATTTTATGTTTGTTTCTCATTCATAATCTATAAGCATCTTCCATTGAATCAACATCGTTCTCTGTCATTATTAATTACACATAGTCTCCATTTCCTTTGTTTGCTAACTAATTTCAAGTGATGTGGTCTGTGGCTGTACAATTTTCTTAATAATCTATGATATATCACAACAGGGGCAACTGATCTATAAATGTTCACTTTTTCAAGCAATGTTTCCTTATATGTCTCTGTCAAATGTCTTTTATTAATGTTTCTTATTTTTCGTAATTGTCCAAATGCATTTTATTCATTTTTATTGTCAAAGTCAGGTTTACCTATAACAAAGATTAAAAGATATGAAGTAATTCAAATCCAGTAATATTTTTAGACAAAGGATTGTTTTTATTGTCATTTAAATAGTTTTTTATCCATTTTTAAAAAATTTTTTATTGTATTATAACTAATATCGTTCAAAATTTCTACTTCCTCCCCTCCTCCTATTTCCCTCCCGCTCTCCCGCTCCCCCTTCTCCCTCCCCCTCCAGTCCTAAGAGAGGGCAGGGTATCCTGCCCTGTGGGAAGTAGAAGGCCCTCCTCACTCCATCCAGGCCTAGGCAGGTGTGCATCCAAACAGACCAGGATCCCCAAAAGCCAGTACATGCAGTAGAAACAAATCCCAGTGCCATTAACATTGGCTTGTCAGTCAGCCCCCACTGTCAGCCACATTCAGAGTTCGGTTTGAGCGCATGCTCATTCAGTCCCAGTCCAGCTGCCTTTGGTGATCCCATTAGATCAGGCACATTGTCTCAGTGGGTGGACCAACCCCTCGTGGCCCTGACTTCCTTGCTCATCTTCTCCCTCCTTCTGCTCTTCAGCTTGTTTTTGGGAGCTCAGTCCAGTGCTCTGATGTGGGTCTCTGTCTCTATCTCCATCTGTCATCAGACGAAGTTTCTATGGATATTCGAGAAATTCATCAGTGTAACTATGGGACAAGGCCAGTTCAGGCACCCTCTCCTCATTGCCCAAGGACCTAGCTGGGGACATCCCCATAGACACCTGGGATCCCCTCTAGGGTCTCTTTCCAACCCTTAAATGGCTCCCTTAATTATCTTCTTCCCTGCTCTCATATCTGTCCTTCCTCCATCTCAACCATCCCAATCCCCCAAGATCTCCCCAATCCTTCCCTTCTCCCTGTTCTCCCCCCCTCTTCCCTTCCTCCCACCCCACCTTCACCCCATCCCATCCATTTTTTTTTTTTTTTTTTTGGTTTTTCGAGACAGGGTTTCTCTGTGGCTTTGGAGCCTGTCCTGGAACTAGCTCTGTAGACCAGGCTGGTCTCGAACTCACAGAGATCCACCTGCCTCTGCCTCCCGAGTGCTGGGATTAAAGGCGTGCGCCACCACCGCCCGGCCAACAATTACTTTCTAAAGTAAAACAAGACAATAAAATGAAATGCTTTTTAAAAATAAAAATACAAGAAAAAACTCTGGATTTATGTGTTTTACTAATCTTTATAAAATATAACAATGATAAAATGATTACAATGTAAAAAAAAATGTATACAAATCAACATTCTAAAAGTACCAGGTTGGTTTGGGTCATTGTTTAGAGATTAAAGCAGTTTTCTTTCAGATGAAATAAAATATAAACCAAAATTATTTTGGGAAGCAAAGGTTTGTTTCACATCACAAGCTCTTGTCCATCTGCCAAGGAAGCCAGTGCAGCAAAGCAGGCAGTAATGGGAACTGAAACCAATGGAGGAAAGTTGCTGTCGGAATTGCTACCCCTGGCTTGCTCAGTTACATTCTCATATATTCCAGCTAGCCCCTACCTGCTCAGGGGATGCTCAGCTACCCGCTCACCTCCTAGGCTCTGACCCCACCACACTGTGCCAAGCATCCCTCAGCATCTCTCTATGTCGTCCTCCATCCTGCTGTTTCCACTGCAACTGAAACTATGGCCTCTCCTGGTCTTCAGGAAAGCTCCAACCTGCCACAGAGTGCCAATTCCCAGCTCTTCTCCTTGACCATTCCATACCTGAAAAACCAGAAAAATGCAAGATTCTTAGAAGTGATTTTTTAAGTTCTACTCACAGTTTGATGAGCCTGCAGCCTTGAATCCTCTGGACCATAACATCTATGTTCTGACCCTTAGAAAGCACTTACTAGCACATTTTCCCTCAATGATGCTTGTTTTTATTAACCACGCCGTATTTCTCAGCTCCAGCTAACTATAACCCATTGTTCCAGTGAAGCACAGAGACTGCCACTATCACAAATGTTTTATTTAAATATACCATAGAAAACAATCGTGCTGAGTCTGAAATTTCACAAGTCTTGCCTCCATCATTTCACTTCTCTCAACATTCTTATCTCCCTGCCCATTAAGCTCCGAGTACTCTATGCCTTTTCCATCTAACTGTTCCAATGCTTACAAAAAAATCTCCTTTAAATCAGACCGTTGTTGGTGCACAACTTTAATCCCAACACTAAGGAAGCAGCGGCAGGCAGGAAAGCTGAGGCAGGCAGATCTCTGGGTGTTGTTATAAAATTATTGTAAGGTAACACTAGTACATTATTTTAACAAAAATGGCTTAGTCATTTCTCTAGTACATGTGGTTTATTTAATATTTAAACACCAGGACTGTCATTTACAATAGTTTGTTTTGGAGATTTGTGTGAGTTTATTCAAGAAATCCACATACAGTATGTATAAGATTATTTTTCCTCTGCCCCTAAACTTGGAAGGCTACAGTTGATGATAAAAGAACTTCTGGAGATGGAGATGTAGCTCAGATAGTAGACAGCCTACTATGAAGTGCTAACTTCAGTTCCAGTGCACTTCTTAAACCAGGCATGTTGACTTGTGATCCTATGATTAGGAAAGTAGACAAAAGAGATTCAGATTCAATGTCATCCTCAGGAGCAGCAAGGTTGTAAATGAGTTTGAGATATGAGATCTAGTCTGAAAAATTAAAAGAAAAACAATTATATTTAGCACTTCTGCAAAGCACATAGGAATTATCAGTTTTTACTCCAATTTACTCTTTCACTCCCCACTATAGAATAAAGACATAATTATGACCCCATTTTCATACTGACTTGCTCTGTGTATGCTGCAGTAACATTCTTTCGTTATCTCTAAAAAATCTTTCTCATGATTATCTAGCAAACAAGGAATTTGTCTAGTACCTCAGAGAATTCTTAGTGTCTCTTCGTCCAATATTTTCTTTCTCATGTTTCTTTCATTTCTCTTGTACCACTAAATACTACATTGTATAATTACGTTGAAGAGTATATTAGTGAACTATTATGTGATGATGTATTTTCCATGTAATTTACTAATCAGAGGTTTACTTTAAGTGTATACACCCCATAGGAACTTAGTTGTAGTGGAATCAATTCATGAAATCAGAAGCATTGCAACATTTGTGTCTATAGTACATGCCTCCTCAACACATAAGTTAAATGCTTACAAGATTGACATTTGCTAAGAACCATTATAGGACTTCAGTAGTATGCCAGAGAAAAACTTTACAAAACATTTCTGAAGATTGGATTACTCTAGCATTTTTAAAATGCCTAGTTTAAAGTTTTTGGCAAGATGCATGTGGGAAGAACTCTAAGAAGTGTTGAACTATTCCAGAATGCTATGATTGTCAGTATAGACATATAGGCTGAGCCATTTACAGCAGGTTGTACAGAATGCAGCTTGAGTATTAAGAAATATTATCCATTTCTAACTCATTACTAAAATACTACTTAAACTTACATATGTGATGGATGGCAAGCAACCAGGTATTCACATCTCATTAGGAAGGTTTTGCTTTGTGCTAAAATGGACTCTATTTATCTGTCAGAGCAATCAGTCTCTGCATTTTTCTTTGTGTCTGTCACTGTACTACCTAAGCACTTAGCAAAGATATTAAATTAGCCAAAAAGTGTGGAGTGGGATGTTTTCCTTGTCTTTACTACATTTATCTAAGCCAACCTGAAGCTAAGCAGACTGTGACTAATATTGGAAGTCTTATTCTTATCGCAGACAAAGTTGTTTTCATTCTTGTTATTATTAATTGGTTGAATGCCAACAATATATCCACTACAGTACATAATTGCACAATATGTTCTTTCTCTGAGATCCTAGGGAGGGATCAACTGCTTTCTTCTGCTAACAAGGATGCCTAAGTGGTGAATATCTCTTCATAACCCAGTTTTGTCTGCCGCCTCCCTTTCTGTCTACTTCCTACACCAGTTTTAGATTTGTGAAGATTCATTAAGAGTTACCTGTTTAATTCAGAAGTCATTCTCTACAAAGCATATGTTCAAAGTTGCTTTTGTAAAATACTGATATACATAAAACAAATATATGCATACATATAACTTCTTTGATAATAATATGTAATACATAATCATAGCTTTTGTTGACATGACTGGGAGCATTAATATAGAGATACTAGTAACTTAAATTTTTGACATAATGTGCTGTAATCATTTAGATATTAAATATATTTAGATAGATTATAAACAAATTATATCAAAAATATTACACATGTTATAAAATATATATAGTCATTATTATACTATTTTTCTTCTAAGGGAGATAATTTTTTAATATTTCAGAATACATATTACTTCTGCTTAATTTGGGATTAATTTTATACTTAATGTTTTGATATTCTTTTATCTTTTTAATGTGTTCTAAATCTATGAGCAATGAGTTTATTATATCTAAGATAAAGTTATATTGTTCACTTGTATCCAAATTAACTAAAATAAATAACTTAAATTTTATTTGTTTATGATTGACATAAAATAGGGTAAACAGTTTTATGCAATTATAACTGGCCTTGACTATCAGTAAATAAAAGTGTAATTTCATTTTAAACCTTCAGTTTAACCAATTGGTATTACACTGGACTGTTTCACAAGAGACTGGTAAGCTCAAGTTTAAAACTAGGCAGTTTGAAGTATACACAGTTACGGAAATAAAAATTAGATAAGTGATGAGCAGAGGAACTATTCTGATTATTATAGAAATTACACTTTAGAACATATTAATCTATATATAATATAGTTACCTTTATTTAAATTTTATTTTAGTACAATATGGGACTTACAACAGCCCATAAGGAATTAAAGTGCCTAGAGACACCTTAATTACATATTAAGCACTTTATAAAATCTCTCATTGCATGTGAAGAAGATCTGAATGGATTAAGAATGAAAGGTGAGGCAAATAAAGCAATTGTTCCAAGATATTTCCCTAATATTAGTAAATAAATACATACAAACCATTTAATGTGTGCCAGAACATAGTATTATAAAAATTATAAAGTGTTATACAACTGCAGGAGAAAATAGATCACAAATTGCACAAGAATGAACCACATTCATGTCAACAGGGCAAAGAGGAGGAAATGCAAAGTAATAATATTTATAATTTTCTAGAAAAGTGATAAAATTGATCCATATGTTAAATTTCCAGAAAATATTTCAATGTATTACAGTCTCCATCAAGAAGAATAACATACATGTAAAGTACATTTAAAATTGGCAAGAAAATTTATTTTTCATAAAGATAAACATAGAGAAGCCATAATGTAAATCTGTTTATGAATCATATTCCCCTCATGCTTCAATATTTTTACAAAATTTTGAACTGCAGAATTATATAAATGTAAGAGTTTTTTTTTTTTTACTGTGTTGGTACTTTTGTCGGTTATTTTCACTTTATTTTTAATCTCTAGCCTAAGTATACTATTGCATAAAGGATATGGTTTATATTTATAGTACTATTAGTGTTGCTTCTATATTTTTCTTTTAATTTTTTTAATACTTTTTATTGGTAAATGGGAAAACAAAGACACAGAAGTATTAGACTAATGTTAAGTGCTTAAAATTCTGGTCCATAAATGTTTAATGCTTAAAAACATTAGACATTCCTCCTATGCATGTAACATTCTGGGCAGATGTAGAGGTCAAAATAAAGGTTCTCCGTCACAAAATTATGCAGAAACACATGGTAGGAGATGCACTGCCATTTCTAATTATGACTTCCAGCTCACAATTTTCTTCTAAGAGTGAGTGTTCTATCACAAAAGAGAGTTTAGAAGAAAGTACAGGAAACAGTGGAGGCCTGCACATAACTTCCTTTCTTGTTCTCTAAGGCAAAAATCACTCATATCTGTACAGTACCACAAGTAGAGCTGTAAATTAGTGTAGCTCTGTTACCCAGCTAACAGATAAATGCACATTTGGTGGTAACAGCTCTTGTCTGTCAAAGGTTGTTATGCTCACTGACTAACCATTGTGCAAACAAAAGAAGTTATTCAGTCTCTTAAGAAAGCAAAGTTCTTAACCATGGTCTCAGCTTGCTATGCTCTGCTATAACAAGATATATATACAGATGAAATACAGGGGCTTTATTTCTTTCATGTATAATAGATTGGAGAGAAAAAAGTTAAAGGACTTAATTATTTTATTGTATATTGTCAATTGAGGGCTCAGGAAAGCATATGCTAACTTCTGCATTATTTCTTTCTTTTATATTATTTTTTTAATCTCTGCTGTCAGCAAAGAGCATGAGAAACCACACAGGGAAGACATTGGTGGTCCAGGCCCAGAATCAGCACATCTTGTTTCTCATGTTTCATTACCAATTGAAGTAGGTCCTAGCCACATGGTAAGACTTAACTTCCATTAATTTTGGAAAATAGTATCCAGCTGTGTTCCTAACAGATTTTGAGATCTGTCTAAGGATTATCTAGATATCTAAAGAATTAAATGAATTAGAAATCAAGATTCATTATCCAAATTTACACCATAATAAATTTGTTTAAAATAAAATTCAAAATATCAAAGAAATAAATTTATTTTCTTTTTTTTTATTGAGAAAAAAAATTTCCGCCTCCTCCTAGCCTCCCACTCCTCCCACCC
>NW_004949100.1:4724369-4726233 GCF_000317375.1 Microtus ochrogaster | reverse complement strand
GATAGAGACAGAGACCCACACTGGAACACTGGACTGAGCTCCCAAAGTACCAATGAGGAACAGAAGGAGGGAGAAGATAAATTTATTTTCTAATAGGTCATTGAGAAAACTGAATTTAGTAATTTGTAAAAATCATTAATTTGCTGTTTTGTACTTGTAGTAGCAAGTTAATCACTTTCTTCAACTTTCTATGAATCAGAAATCAACAAATTATTGTTTGATATATTTAAGAAGCTTCTAAATCCACAGGATTATAAACCTGTCATTCAATGAAGTAATTGAAAGCTAAATAACACATTCCAAATTTCTTTTCGACCATTATCTTTAAATGTGAACATTCCCACTTTTTGTGTGAAGGAACATCTTTCTGACTCCCTTGTAATCAGCAAACTGAAGAAATAATTTCCCAGTATAAAATTATATATCATAAGTAACTTCCTGTGTTAAATTAGTTAAATAGACTGAGATTTTAACTCAGATTATTAATTAAAAGCCTTTAGTATAGCTATGATTTCATACTCTATTGGTAGACAATATTTCTCGACAAATTACACTTTTAGCTCCATTAAAAATGTTTTTGCAGGTCTGGAAAGACTGGGAAAAAACACTGTTGATCATTTAGAAACTCTGTTCCTAGCACCATTATGTCATCTCATAACCAGGTATAACTCAATATCCAGGGACTTTGTTACCCTCTGACCTCTATTGGCACCAGGCACACATATTGTACACACACACACACACACACACACACACACACACACACACACAGGCAAAACACTCATACACATAAAATTCAATAAATAAATCTAAAAAATTACGTTGAAAACTTCAGAAAGTACCATTTATTTTCAGATGCTCAGAAATGGGCTTTTTAGAGTGCCATTTTTTCTATTGAGAAGATCAATAGTCTTTATTATACACAATAAGCATAATCTGATGCCATTTCCCAGATCAATAAAATTTCCTCTTCCTTCATGAAGTTCAAGTGCCTTAGAGACAATATAGCTATTTGAATACTAATTCTGCCACTGAATCTTACGTCTTTATTGACTCTTACATAAGCAATACATCTTAACCGAACAGTGTCTTTCTTTCCGGAGAACTCATTTGGGAAAAATAATAGTATATAAATTGAATATATATTTTGCCTTCTTTATTTCAATACATGACAAATTTAAGAATATTACATGTAAAGTTAATGCCAGGGTTCAACAGAATTTGATAATTAAAAAATGTTAGTAGGATGCTTGAATACTTAATAAACTTCAAACAGCTCTCATTGCTACCATTACAAACATCTCATCATTTGCTCACTATATGCTCTTCCTTTAGACTTGCTTTAGCTGACTTTTCCTCTGAAAAATTTCATTACAAGTTCATGATCCTCAGATACCATCCTCTGTGGTCTTTGTGCTTTCATGACTTGCATTTGGAAAACATTTGCATGTCAGGATAGGGTGACCTTGACATACTCAGGCTGTGTTTAGTCTGACTTTGTTCTGCTATATTGTTTGTTTTACACTAAGAACCCACACTATAGAAACTTAATTAATAGGTTATTTTGTAGCTACTTGCCACTCTGATCCCTCTTTGTTGCACAGCAGTTTCCTCCAAGAGAAACATGTTAAGACGTAGCATGTGAAACAAAATAAGACAACCATGGGATTTTAAAACAAGATGTTTTCAAGGAGGTGTCCTTGAGACTGGCCAACCAAATTTACTAGGGTCCTCATTTCCCAAGAGTATAAGAAACATAAAAATTGCAGAATCATGATCAGATCACTCAAACGGCCTGGAAGAAGCAGATAACAGCCAAACTTTATAGAACAAACAAACAAACAAACAAAAAGCAAAAAAAAAA
>NW_004949100.1:4717242-4724269 GCF_000317375.1 Microtus ochrogaster | reverse complement strand
AAACCATTTGCAAAAACCAAACAAAAAGCAAAAAAAAAACAAAAAACAAAAAAAAAAAACAAACCCAGCCACACGTTCTAAAAGAATCTCAGACCATCTGAACAACCTGGAGAGGAGATTCACAACCTTTGAGTCACAGGCAGTAAGTGAAGCATAGCTCAGGTTTCCAGGTTTTGTGAGTTGTCACTCCTGCTGGTTTGGGCTCTACAGATGTAGCTGTCCCTGTGTTAGCTTTGCTCCTGTAAGTACCTTCTCACCCATATTCCTGTATCTATGATACACATAAAACTCATTGGCTCACCAAGTGAGACAATGGTACAAAGGATATTTTGGCATATTTTAGAATTTATATCTGGGGTGAATAGTCATGTTTGTGCTGCATGCCCCAGAAAAAAAATCTGTAATACAAAATGCCAAGCTAAGTTAGTAATTTCAGAAAACACACAGTTATGTAGTATTTGGCAAGATTTCACACTGTTTTAGTTAATAGAAGGCTATAGTTTAAAAAACCATAATTTATTATTGTGAATTATTTCAATTTTAAAAGTATTCTGAAAGTAGCTTAATGGCATATTAACAATTCAAAATAGTCAAAGGCAATATTGCTTTCTCTTGATGAATTGTATGATACTAAGAGATTGACCATCTTATCTCAAGTTTCCACAGAAAGAACAATATATAAATTCATTTCAAACTTTAGAACTTGGAGTTTTTAATAGACCGTATAAGAACATACTTTATTTTCACAAGATACACTAGTCTACTTTATTAATGTGGAAATTTTATTGTTTTAAATGTTCCATGATACATTTTCAAATAAATTATTATTAAATTTTTGAAGACTGTATTTAAAATTACATACTAGAGTGTTTTTTTTTTCAAATAAAATCATACATGATTTTTGTCTGATAAGCTTTTTCTTTTGTACTTTCCCTTTAGTTCTCTATTGATGACTTACCATAGGTCATATGACCTGTTTATCACAGTGTGATCAGTATGTCCTGTCTAATACAGATGAAGACAATTGCAGAAAACCTCGACAATCAACAGGCAGAGTTCTGGATCCAGTCCCAATGGTTAATCTGCAAAACAAATTCAAACCTAAGACTCAGAAAATAATGTGGATAAGGAAAATTAAAGAACACAAGAGACAGAGGGTAATAGAATATACTGTAAAACCATACCCATATAATCTCACCAATATGACTTCCTGAATTCACTAATACACGTGCCAAAGAATGTTGACACAGGTGTCTGTCCCACCAGGTCCCACAGCTATTTAATTCCAAAAAACCACACAGAGGCAATTAATTATAAACCTGTTAGCTCAGGCTTCTTAATAACTCTTATATCTTACATCTTAACCCATAATTCTTGTCTTTTTTAGCCATGTGGCTTGGTGCCTCTTATCAGGGAGGCATTCTCATCTTCCTCTGTGTCTGGGTGACGACTGCATATTCAGCCTCTCTTCTTCCCAGAATTCTCCTGTTCTCATTGCCCCACCTCTACTTCCTGCCTGGTCACCCCACCTCTACTTCCTGCCTGAATACTGGCCAATCAGCATTTTATTAAACAAGTAGAAGAGACAAATCTTTACAGGGTACAAGATCATTGTCTCACAAAAAAGTACTTGGGTGAAAAACCACCAGGACTTAGTCCTTTACAAAGACAAACAGACAATTAAGAAATGCTAAAAGTAGGAGAAATAGGCTTCCACAGGGAAGAATACAATAATTGGTTATCCAACACTAAATGGTCAGACCTGAAAACATATATATATATATGTTTAAAACAATACAGACTAAATCATATATATACAGTAAAAAAAGAGGTTATAAATCTGAAATAGCATGAAGATATACATGGAATATTTTGGAGAAAGAATGGGGAAGGCACATATTATGTAATTGCATTATTATTTTTAAGTCAAAGAAAATTTAATAAAAAACTAATACCTATTTATAAGACAAAAAAGAAGGATTCTGCCTAATACCTTTAGTACCATTTAAAATATGTGTGTGGCAAAAATATTTGTTATGAAAGTAAACATACATATGTAAATAATAAACATGGAGATCATCCAGTACCTTTCAGTCACATAACTATAAATATTTTACCAACAGTTAACGGTAAGTTAGGTAAGACTGAAATGACAAAAACTACTGTAGTGTTCAAACTTTCATTAATTTCAAGTGGTAGCCACAGATGCAGTTGGGGTTTATAGTTATTTAATGATTTGTTTTCCTGCTAAGTGAGGCTTTTAGAATACTTGTTTCTATAACATGTAAATTCTTAAAGACACACTTGCCATCATCATTTGAATCCAAGTCCATACAAACTGTGTATTTAGAGATAATTGTTCCTAACATTGCTTTCTTAAAGCATTTTCTTAAAAGATTTATGAAACATCATAGGCATACTATTTCATTGGCCTTCTTGTTGCTCCTAAAAACTATCTGTTTTTAGTCTCTTTGAATCTTCATAGACTCTTCAGAAGTGTTGTGCAGTAACATGACAAATTGTTATAGGTTTTATTGATGTTTCATCAGTGAATGCTTTACAGAGTTACAGTTCACGGTACTGTTTTCTAACTTCTTGCATGAGTGGCTACTAACAGATGTTATACAAAACAAAATTTTAAAGCCATCATTTTTATTGCCAAACAAAAAAGAAGGTTTTGCTAATACCTGCTTTGTGTTCTCACCTTGAGGACACTATTGTGCTGAATAATTCAAGTCTTAGAAAAAAAAAACCTTTCAAAAAAGATTCTTTTCACTTCAATAGTGAAAGATTTTCCACGATTTTAACATTCTGCAGCAACAGTCAAGTTCCTCTTTATAATTACAATAACACAAATGTCCTTATGAACTATAACTTCTCTGAGATTTATGAACATTATTTTACAAATAGTCTTCTTTATAGATAGACAAAATCATCTTTAAAAGAAAGCCATAACCATGTATTGGGAATTCTAAGTACAGATATTTTACATCACCAGCATATTCAGATTACAGTTTGAATGGTCTTCATTTTTTATACATAAATAGAGTACAAGGCCACCAGAATATTCTAACTGTTCCATGCATAATTATAGTTTTTTAAGAATCATTCAAACAATGATAAAATAAGCGAATTGTGTGTTATCAAATACATTTTTATTAATGTAGGTCTGAATTGTAAGAAGACAGGAATGATCCAGGAATAAAAATCTCAATACCTACTCTTAATACAGGAACATACAAGATAATTTATATGTGTATTAGAAGGTAGAAGAGTGATGAGAAAGATACTATAAATTGTGTCATTTTCCTTCCTCAAACTGAAGTAAATCAGTTGCTTTCATAAATATCACTCTAAGCCTCTATATGAATGATTTTGTTATTATACTAAAATTAAATTTAAGTTTTAAACTAAAACTTTTCCTGTGAGTCCATGGTCATCCATCTTGAACTCAAATCATGTAGGAAGACATAGGTAGAAGTATATTAAATCTGACAAATGACCTCCCATGTGCAAAGGAGGAAATAAAGATTCATTCTCTGTGTTTGTGAGATCATTTTGATGAAGGGAAGGCTAATTGAGGATGGCATACATTCTAAATCTAATTCAAATCAGCATTTTTACATGAGGACTCATCACATTTCCAATGGTACATGATACCACGAAACAGCTTAGTAAAGACATTCAGAATTTGATACTTGGAATTCTTTTAATGCTTCATCAGAACTGACATTTTTAGTGGTAATAACTTTCCAATCTCAGTATTAGTCAAGCTCTATATCTGTGGAATTTTATACTTTTTATTAAAGAAGAAAATTTGTTCTTTATTATAATTAAGTCTTATGTTGAAAAGAAAATTGCAACTAATACGTGATTATGCTCAGGGAAGGTGATGAAAATGCCAACACAGTATTTCTTACTGTAAAAGTAAATCACCTTGAAATGATTAAAAATGTTCAATTATGAAGGATTTGTTGTGTGACATTAAAAAATAATCATATTCTAAGACCAAGCAACTCTTTCTTCTTGAAATGCTCCAAAATCAGCATTAATGTTACCTTATTGACATACATTTACCACGCCAACTCTTTAAAAAGACAAGTTCATCTATTATCTAGTAGGTATTTTTGTTAATTCCACAAGTTTCATGGTATGAATGTCACTTGTTAAAAGTCAGGCTCATAGAGTTTTAGATGTAGCTCTAAGTGTATCTGATTGTATTGATCCTATGGAAAATCCCAACATATTAATCAATGACTTAGAAACCCAGAAGTGAAAAAATTTCAATGGCTCTTATCTAAAGACTGTATGAGATATGCATTGAAATTTGGAAACAAACATTTTCATGTTAATCAATAGTTGTGAACATGAGATTTACACTAATCCTAAGTGTGACCATGAATGAATTCTGATCATAGCCATCTAGATTTATCCCAAAGGTAAAACAAAACACCATGTTCAGTCATTGAGTTTTGCTTTGAAGAATATTTTTCCAAATAGATATATTTATGAAAAATCCAGGTATATTTACAACATTTAGACTTTCATGATTTAAATAATTAAGCTAAATTTTGAACAAAAAATATTTTGGTGTTCTCTCTCTTTCTCTCTCTCTCTCTCTCTCTCTCTCTCTCTCTCTCTCTCTATATATATATATATATATATATATATATTTGCAAGTAAATGTTATATATATATCATTTATATATACACACATAAGCGGTATCAAAATTTATGATAAATATTTTTTGTACATTGCATTTCTTTAAATTTATTAACTTTGAACATATTTCCAAGCAATTCTTCATTCTACCACAGAAAAAGTTGCTCAAAAAATGTTCACTGTTGCTCTATTCATAATAGCCAGAAATTGGAAAGAAGCTTGATGTCCTTCAACAGAGGAATGGATGAGTAAAGTATTACTCAGTGTTTTAAAGGGGGCATGAAATTGGATGATAAGTGGATAGAACTTGAACTTGAAAATGTCATCCTGAGTAAAACATTCCCAGCTGAGAAGGAGAAATGGTATGTACATATGTGTGGAGAGGAGCTGTTAAGTCAATGATAACCAAGCTGCAAATCACAGAACAACAGTGGGGTGAAACAAACAAATAGAAGAAAAGGAGATAACCAATAGCCTTATTGTGGGTTGTTTCTGAGTTTCGGTGAGGCCTGTTTGGCCAACACTTCAATTAGCTGTAACCTTTTCCTTGAACTGGTGGCTGATTCATTTGGCGATAAGAGATACCTAATTTTGGCTTCATCACCTCCTATTTTTAGCTCTTCCATTCAGATATCCTTCATACATATACGAATATATATATATATATGTATATATATACATATATATATATATAGTCCCATTTAGAATCTCCTATTGTGTTAGGTTTCCATAAAACACCTCTTATTTCCCTATTTCCCTTAGTTGTAGTTGTCCCTCCTGGATTTCCCTCCCTCGCTCTTCTCTCCCCGCACCTTGTCCCTTCAATTTCAGTCACTCCCCCTTGCCCA
The DNA here is from genome assembly GCF_000317375.1 of Microtus ochrogaster. Taxonomy (NCBI): domain Eukaryota; kingdom Metazoa; phylum Chordata; class Mammalia; order Rodentia; family Cricetidae; genus Microtus; species Microtus ochrogaster. The sequence continues at coordinate 4,718,758 of NW_004949100.1, read as the reverse complement.
CACATAAATAACTTTATTTCCCCTACTAGAAAGAGCCACCCTTTCCCCCAAGTCCCTTACTCCAAGCCTAGATTCTGTGGTTATATGGATCAGAGTCTGCTTGTTGAACACTTACCTCTGACATCTACATTTAAGCAAATGTAAACTCTATATGTCTTTTGAGCCTAGGACACCTCACACAGGCTGATTCTATTCTAGGTCATCATTACATGTTTTTACTCTCATGACTTCAGATTATATCTTCAAATTTCAATCTGTGATTCTTTTCTAAAATTGGAATAAAAAACCATGGCAATGCCATCAGTTGAATCTTACGGCTGTATAGGAGAAAATGTCAGACCTTAAAGGAGTCTAAGTGTATATCTTAATTCTTAAAGGATTGTCAGGAATATGATCTGTGTTCCTATGAGAAAATGCTTTTAATTATCTTTTTAAAAATGTGCTGCTGTGGTCTTATAATTGAAAATATAAACGATTTCTCTTTCCCATTCCCAAACTCTTCTAGATCCTCTTCCCCACCAAATCTACATCTTGTCTTGCTCTTTGTCATTAAGGTTATGACACCTAAAAAAGGAAAAGCCATAATTACAAATACAGAAAGAAAAAACTAAACAGATCTGGATAGAGCAAAGGAAGCAAACAAAGAGAAAAAAGAGCCAAAACAAAAGCACAAGAAACATATCTAGATGCCGAGACATACATCCACACACAGAAATCTCAAAAAGACACAAAATAAAAAACTACAATATATTAGGCCTTCCTGGGTACCTTAAAATTTTATTTGAAATTCCCTCTCTTTCCAAATCTCTGAAGGCATAATCATATGTAGAATAACTGTTCACCCTCTACCCTCATCTGCATATTCTCACCCAAACATCCTTGACTATCCAGAGATATGTTCATTAAGTAAGCTATTTAACCTGTTCATATAAAGAGAGTTCAAGAGTTTTGCCTTCATGAGTCCAAATACTATCTTTTCCAATCAATATTGGCTAATACCTTTATTATTAATTGAATCGTTATATACGTGCTCACAGAAAGAGAATACTAGGATCATGTTTAAGTATCTTCCCCGTCCACTCTCAATGCATCACCTTACCTATGCATTACTTCTTGCTGGCTAAGTCTACTGTCTATGTTTCCCATTTCTGAATTTTACTCACCACTGGTGTACACTACTGCAACAACTCTTAGGTGCTTTCTTTTCTTCTGACTCCCATTCATTGCCTGTGGGTTTATCTTAGTTGAAATTCAATCTTCTGAAAACTCTCTATGTTGAAATAAGAGCGGCAAAGCTGTGTCCCCTGCACCCTGCCGCCCACATGGCTAGCTTAGCTTATGCCCCAAAATAATTACACGGAAACTGTATTCTTTTAAACACTGCCTGACCCATTAGCTTCAGCCTCTTATTGGCTAGCTCTTACATATTGATCTAACCCATTTCTATTATTCTGTGTGGCCCACAAGCTGGCTTAGCAGGAATGATCTTAACCTGCATCTGTCTGGAGTGGGAGAA
>NW_004949100.1:4715801-4717142 GCF_000317375.1 Microtus ochrogaster | reverse complement strand
GCAATTGGAAATACAACTCCAAGTATCTCTTAAGCTTCATGTATGGGCATCTACTCTACCTGTAACATTACCCTCATTCACCATCATGCTAAATTTGTTTTCCTTATCTGATTCTTTGTGTTTTCTCTTCATTCCTATCATGATAGAGCTTCTTGCTGCTACTTAAAGTGTTGCCTTTTGCTTTTGCTACCTGATCCTTCTTGCCTTAATCCACTTTTTACCGTGACAAAAGCATACGAGTCATCATATAGAAAACATATTTTACAGTTCTGAATGTCAAAGATGAAGTTCCAAAAATAGTCAAGATTCAGTAAGAACGTGAATGGCTTTGCTTGTCTACAGACACTTTGTTGTTGTTTTCCCCAGGGGACAATCTAGTATCCTCACATGCAAGAGAAAACACTAGGACAAGGCAAGGAAACACGTGGTGTCCTGGCCTTGAAAAGGTGACCACAAAAGATATACTCTCTTTATGTAAATACTCTTCTACAAAGCAGTTAATTCACTCATATAAGAAGGATCCTTAAGGGCTGGAGAGATGGCTCAGTGGTTGGGAGCATTGCCTGCTCTTCCGGGGGTCCTGAGTTCAATTCTTGGCAGTCACGTGGTGGCTCACAACCATCTGTAATGAGATCTGATGCCCTCTTCTGACCTGCAGGCGTACACACAGACAGAATATTGTATACATAATAAATAAACATTAAAAAAGAAGGATCCTTAATAAATAATTTCTCATAAAATATAGCATTTTAAAAACATCTCAGTCTGGAATAGAGTTCTTCACTGACTCTGGCCCACACTAACATCTAGAATATCTTTTCAGATAATTTGTACAACTCATTTTCCAATAATGTTTGGGGTCCCTATATGAACTGATAGAGTACTTTTTGTTCTTTCTTATTGGTCACTTAGTTAAATTTACAGAATTTTCACACAGTCACACACATACACACAGAAACACACACACATTCTATATTAACATTTTTCAGCTTTTTGCTAAATATTGTAAATTAATAAAAGTTTAATTCAAGTTCATATGAGCTATAAAAATACTAATGTATACACACAAATATATACACATGCTATCCTCATAATCACATATATACTTTTCTGACTTTTCCACAAATGCTGTTTCTACCTTTGTCAACTGATTTTTACCTAATTGCAGATAGAAAACATAAAAAAACGCAAAACCAGAAATTTTGTGCTGTATCAGCAGTAACCAAGCCTATATATCTTCCTCTCTTTGGTACCTATATAACCCAGGCAAAAGCTGTCATCACATCATTTCAGCTACATGAGTTTTGGAACAAATCTAGAGGACAATTAATGTGTAAAGAA
>NW_004949100.1:4713155-4715648 GCF_000317375.1 Microtus ochrogaster | reverse complement strand
AGTGCTGGGATTAAAGGCGTGCGCCACCACCGCCTTGCTCAGATTTATTCTTTATAAAAAGTGTTGGATGAAATTATTGAAGGCATCAAAGGGCAAATACCTATACAGAATATATAACCCAGAAACTTTACTTTAAATCAGTTTCTCCAGAGCACAACAAGTTTCCTGATAAATGCAAGAAAAGCACTGCATATTTCTGGGCTATATAGTTATAGCTACCTTATGCCAATACAACATGTAAATGCTACCTTATCACCTGTCCCATCTAATGTATTTACATCTGGGAATAGGAGAAGTAACTGTGATCCATGAGCCAAATATTCTAAGGGAAAGTATAATAATAAGGTGAATCCCAAAAGACTAAAATTAACTGGTTGTTTTACACATTGCTGGAATTAAAGATAAATAGGTTGGGCAGCGGTTGATGAATTTCATGTATTTTTTTTCACAGGACTGAACAGAATAACTAGAATTATTTATTGCTTTTATTGAATTTTTCTGAGCGGCAAAAATACATTTAAAATGACCCATGAGCCTTTCTGAGTCTCAAACTTCTGATTTTCGTGTCTTAAAATGAAGTCTGAAAATTGGCAGTCATTAATATCAGCTTGGAAAACACAACCAATAAATGGCCCAATGTAATATGTATCTTAAAATGCTCCACTTGTAATGATCACATTGTTCTTTTAAGGCTTCATTTATTCTTGACAGAAACAATTATGTGAAGTAATTATATCTAAAGCAAGGCAGTGTGCAGTATTCAATGTGGAAGGTAAAGAGCATTGTCTGAATGCTGCTTCCAGGCACACTCCTGATAGGGAACAAATGCTTACATCAATAGGAATCGTGCACTTCATAATTTATTCTTTTATTCATGTGTGCTGTTATCATAATAAGTGTCAGGTTAACCATCTTAAACACAAGGATAAAATTATTAGAATAACATCAGTGAGGGAAACCAACACCGTGACAGCTCATCAGTATGTCACTGGTAGGTCTGGCTATTTTATGGGGCTTTTTTTCCAAGCATAACCAAATGTTGCATAATTGCCTGCACAAAATTCTACTGTAAGTGATGCAGATAACACTGAAAGTTCAAAATACACTAACTCTTAGAATGAAAGTTATCTGTTTGACCATATTTTCCTAGTTTTGTAAAATAATCTTTAGAAATAATTTATGAGTGTTTTAGAACAACACATGAACTCATTATTCAAGGTACATTTTTTGAACACAATTTGTTTTCTACTGGAAACAGTTTCCTTATAGTCTGAAAGGGTTTGCACATTTTCTACAGTTGTACAAATTAGAACCAGCCAAATAGAAATAGAGTCCTTTGCTTGCCTTTAATTTCTTATGTGATATAAAATCATTAAGCAATTTAAGGCTGGAAAAGAAATATAAAGTTAAGAATTCCTTTCTGAATCTGTGATTTGTTTCTTCTCCATGTTACTTTACTTGATAAAACTATCTAGCTACTAAAGAACTGAAAAATTCATTATCAAGAGGAATCTTCTTCCTAGGTATACTTTTCAAGAAGTATCAATAATAAGAGCCATGTTATTCTCTAAAAACAACATTGAGGTTCAATTTGTAAAAGTTACTAGGTTATTAGAGGACATCAAGCATAGCATAAAGGACTGACCTTAATTAAGGCTAATACATTTTCAGGATCCAGAGAACCAGAGATAAAATGGTTTGGAATGATAGACAAAACAAAATGTGATTTTTTTCTTGCATAATTTTGGACCAAAGTAAGGTAATTTTCATAAATTTTGCCCCCTAAGCATTGGTAATATAGTTCTTGTACATTTATATTGTAAGTTTTCTAAGTGAGAATGAAGAAATTTTCAAGTTACATTCCAATTAAATTATGGAAAACAAAGTAGTATAAAAACCAAATAATATTTTAATAGAGAAAATTCTGTACACTTGTTAAACATACCTACATAGCTATCCCTTCAAGAGCAATGACCACAAAATAAGTCCTAAATTAATCAATGGTGTCAAAATAGCAGAGAAATAATCACAAGTCTCGAGAGCAACAAATTCCAAGCTAAGACAAATGACCTTCAGAATTAGGGGTTTAAAAAATCTAAAAAAAAAAAATGGTTTTCCAGGAAAGTAGAATATTAATTGTAGCTAAGAAAACAAAACGTAAATAACCTGATTGTTATCACACAATTCAAGAAGAGAGTTGGTGAGCAACACCTAAAATGTTACGTAAAATAAAATCACATTCTCAAAATAGTGAAGTCCTTTAAGAATTATTAAACATGCTGTGAAATCAAACTCAGTGGGAATTGTGCTGACTTTTTTCTTTTATGGCTATTTGAGACAGAGATTTTCTGTGCAATATCTCTACCTTTACTGGAATTTTGGACCAGTCTGTCTTTGAACTCACAGAGAATCTCCTGCCTCTGCCTCCTGAGAGCTGGGATTAAAGGCATGTGCCACCACTGCTCAGAGGTCTTTTGCTTTTATATTATGGCT
>NW_004949100.1:4682779-4711675 GCF_000317375.1 Microtus ochrogaster | reverse complement strand
GTGTTGTCTGCCTTTATATGTTACTCTAATTAATTATTAAATAACCATGCTAATTCCATAAGAACTAAATAAAATGAGTATATTTTCTATGCCCATATTTATTATTAGACTTCAAAAATGTTTAATTCTAGAGAAGGAAATTGATGGAAATGAGGGACAGTGAATTGAGGTCTGTGAAGAGATGTAGGAGAGGACTTTATAAAAAGACCCACAAAACTTAGGGCTGTAATTAATATGCTGATTTATCCTTATTTTCACGTGAGTTTACGCGGCAATGAATTTGTTACATTTCAACTTTAAATTGATACAATAACTCCTTGGATGGAATTATATTTAAGAAATATTTTTCAAAAACCAAAACCCATATTTCAACATATATTTTGAGACTCCATCAATACCCCCCTGAAGTACATCTATGCTGAAGTGGATGTCTAAGATCATCATGATTTTATGTTTTCCATATCAATAAGTCCATCAGCTTCCCTGGTGACACATGCCAAGTCTCCCTCTTCTGCAGTTGGTCAGGTTTAATGGCTAAGTCCCCTGCATCCTGAAAGTAATGGTTAAATAAATTATAGTTCATGGTTTGGCAATAAATTGATTTTAACTTAATTCACTTTAAGGGGAAGGCAATTTTATCTCATTGATTTTCAAATCTCTTTCTGCTCACCTGTTTATTAAAGATTGCTTTATCTTTCTTTGATTTATTTTTATCTGTATAAATATTAATTGTTGATAATCAAAGTCTAATGCATTATAAATATTCTACTTGGAAAAATAGATTATTAAAACTTGTTTTTCATTGCATAAATACTATTTCTAAACTTAATTGTTATTTTCATGGTTGTTGAACTGTTAGTACTAAAAGATTTTGTCATGATTTCAGTAAAATAAGTATTTCATACTAAACGTGATTCTTAAGTATCCATCTCTTGTGTCCAACACAAACTACTTACTATATAATTTTTTTTATCGATGAACTTTTTCTTTTCTGTTCTTTATATTTACCTGTATAGTATACAAGCTTTCCAAATTTCCTCTTTGTTCTTATGAGTCCTTTGAAACTCATTTTAGCAAGTTTTCCACTGAATTGCAAATAACAAACATTTGAATTTTGATCCTTATTGTACTTGAGATATATCATTATTAACTGTTCTTCTGAGCTTACCTTTTGAAACACTAATAGCCAGTTCCTCAAACATGTTTCATTTTTGCTTTCTTTGTCTTTTCTAGCTCCTCACGTTGTTGTGCGTTTTTGGAGTCCTTATCGTTAAGTTTCAAATTTGTTGAAGAACCCTCACCTTTTCTTCCCACTCCACAAATAACCATTATGACTTCATTGCTTTTGAGATAATTATCACCTGTATGAGCTGATGATAAGTGCCGATGACTCCTTTGTCTGAAGGAACATGAAGAGTGATTCTGAGGCCATTCCATTTCCTAATTTTCCAAAACTACCAAATAGAAAGCCATTATATACATGAAATGGTTACCGTTTCTTCAACAGTAATGCCAAATCCACAGTAATAGCCAACAATTCAATAAATAGAGTTCCCCTAGACCACCATTCATCTTGATATCCTAGCCTGAAACAAATTGAGTTTTGAATCTTTCTTTTCCCTCATTCCTCCATCTAGTCTTTCAAATCCTGCCAACTAGATGTTTTACATTTTCCGTCAGGTCTTTCTGATTTAAAACACAGAGTTGCTTCATGGATTTGTATATGAAGCCAATCGAATCTGACCTAGTCATGATGACTAAGCAGAGCTTCTGTCTTGTCTTGCTCATTATCATGTATTCTCCACCTCCTTCCACCGCCCTCCCCAACTCTCCTCCAACTCCTCCCCAATCCACTTCCCATTCACTCCTCAGAAAGGGTAAGACCATGCCTGGCATATTAAGTTGAGGTAGGACCAAGCCCCTACCCACTTCATCTAGGCTAAGCAAGGTATCTCCCACATGGGAAACAGGTTCCAAAAGCCAGTTCATGCCCCAGGAATGAATCCTGGTTTTTTGAATGATTTTAATTGACGCTGGTAAACATGTTTTACAACTGAGGAGTGTTTCCTCACCTATAAATTCAAATAATAACATTCACTTTATCATATACTCTTTAGAGACTATGTAAGGTAATATCTTTATGAAAATATCTAGATCCCCAAACTTGAAAAAAATCTACACACATTTCTGTGTTTTAGCAATATTTTACACTTTGAAAATTTATCCACTATTCCTGTACTTATATGATCACTGTATTCAGTTGTCTTTATGAAAGTCTCTCCACCTTGAATACTGGAACCAGTACTAACCAGTAAGGAAATAAGCGGCCATTAGTATCCAATGACTTATGGATGTTATAAGGATAAATGTCTGCTATATGATTAGAATTGAGGTATTGAAAGACCTGGATAAATCCAGACCTCCCCAGCAGGAAGAAAATAGCCAAAAATCCAAGCAGGAAGAGAAGAATCAAAAATCTAGGATTAATGGGTTCAGTGACTGTGTTTTAGGAGCTAGCTGATTATGACCTTGGGAGTGGTTCTGAGAGACAGGGAGTTGCCCCCTTGTGATCTTCACTGGTATTTTCGGAATTTTCTGTGACACACTCCCAGCCAATTCCGGATCATTTGGCTGTGGTTTCTTCTCTTAAAAATCGCTTCTCCCTGTCACTTGGGGTCGAATTTCTCCCCTGCGTGGGTTATGAGTCTCGGCCCCAGTGCACTGGTTTCTGTCTCATTTCATCATTAAAGTCTTGTGTGATTGCAGAAAGAACGGTCTCTCATGATTTACTGGGGGGGGGGTCGGGTTATCCCGAGACTTGAGTGAGAGTCTCCCCAACACTGGGGTCTTTCTTTCTTTTCTTTTTTTTTTTTTTTTTTTTTTTTTTTTTTTTTTTTTTTTTTTTTTTTTTTTTTTGGTTTTTTGAGACAGGGTTTCTCTGTGGCTTTGGAGGTCTTTCATTATTATCCACAGCAGAGAGTTCATTCACAGAACTGTTGTACTGGTCAAAACTTCATAGTGTGAAAGACACTAAACTCTAAAGAAGAAGCTAGTACTTGTGTTTTGCTAATTAGACATAGTGTCAAAATGCCTTCTAAATGTTTGTGCTTATATCCATAGAAAAATATTTCTCTAATCTTTGAGCAGCAATGACACTTTACTTTACCATGCATGGTATTGCATAAAAAAAACCTCATTGCTGATCATAGTGCTAAGAACAAGTGACTATTGTGTGCTCTCCCATAATGAGACTTTCATACCGTCCTTCCTAAGGCTCAGAGAAACTCCTGTAGAAGAAGCTGGAAAAAAATGTAGATCCAGTTAACAGGGGGAAAAATAAAGAAACATTTTCTTCTGGAAATGTCACTTCAATCACAACATTGAACTAAAAAAAAAACTGTGATTGCTTTTTGTGGGACTGCAAATGACTAAGCTTGTAAGCACTGGTCAATGACGGAAGAGGAGCAGTTCCTGAGAGCCTACCATTTCCAGGGAAAATAGCAGTTATTAGCAGATATTGGTCAGTGTGGCACTGTCTCCAGCTGACTGCCCTTTGCTGAGCCCACTTCCCTTCAATCATAGGGGAATAGATTCACACCTGTGATCATGTGGACCAACTTGATTGAACTCAAAGAATCATGAAACAAAACAAAAATATCTGCACATGGGAAAGAATCTTGCAGAGAGGAAGGCAGAAGTCAGTGGTGGGGGAAAAGAAGAGAGGGTGGGGGCTGAGAGTAATCAATATGACTTTGCAAAGAAAAAGGTTGAACTCAATTGCTCAGCATCTTTAATTGCCTAGGAAATGCAAATCAGAATGAACCTGAGAAACCGTTTTACACCAGTCAGAATGACTGAGATCAAAAATACTGAGGACAGCTTATGTTGGAGAAGACGTAGAGTCAGGGGAACACTTGGGTGAGTACACAAAGCTTATGGGAGTACAAACTCATATAGCCACTTTGGAAATCAGTATGGAGGTTTCTCAGAAGAATGGAAATAAATCTACCTCAAATCCAGAAATACCACTCTTGGGCATATTCCCAAAAGATACAATATCATACTACAAGGACACTTGCTTAACAGGGTTCCTAGCAACATTATTTCTAATAACCAAAATGTGAAAACAACCTAGATTCCCCTCAACTGAAGAACAGAATTTTTTAAAAAATAGATTCTTTTTAAAAATTTTAAAAATACATATTCACAATGGAGTATTACTCACCTGCAAAAAAACAATGACATCATGAAATTTGCAGACAAATAGATAGAACTAGATAAAACCATCTTGAGTGAGGTAACCCAGACTCAGAAAGACCAAATACAGTATGTACTCACTGAAAAGTGGTATTAGTCATAAAGCAGAGGATAACCAGACTGCAATCCACAGCTCCAGAGATGCTGGGTAACAAGGAAGAAATGAAGAGAGACACATGGCTTGCCCTGGGAAGGGGAATTCGATGAGATCTCTTGTGTAAATTGCAGGCCAGGCAGGGATGTAAACGGGAGGAGATGGGAGATAAGAACATGAGTGAGCAGGATGGTCAAGGGAGGAAAGAGAAGAGGCTGGAGAGTAATGAAAGAGAGATCTTGATATAGACAACCACTATGGGGTTAGGGAGAAACCTGGTGCTAGGAAAATTCCCAAGAATCCACAAGGATGACCCCAGCTAAAGAGTGCCCAAACTGGTCTTCCCCTGTAATCAAATTGGAGAATACCCTACTACTATCATAGAGCCTTCATCCAGTAACTGATGGAACCAGTTGCAGAAATTCACAACCAAGCAACAGACCAAGCTCCGGGAATCCAATCTAAGAGAGGAAGGAGGGAATACACAAGCAAGAGCGGTTATGATCATGATGAAGAAATCTTCAGAGACCAATGACCAAGCTCGAGGAAACTCAGGAACTCCAGACCAACTGTAGAGTCTCCATGGGATCGAACTAGGCCCTCCTCATGTGGGAGACAATGCTGAAGCTTGGACTATCTGCCCCTGGCAGTAGGACCAGGATCTATACCTGGTGCACGGTCTACCTTGTTAAACTCCATTTACTATTGTTGGATGCCATGCTCATGTTTAATACCTGGGGTGTAGGACGAGGGCTGGGTCTTGTACCCAACTTAGTGGCCAGCTTTGTTGGCTCCCCATGGGAGTCCTTACCCATTGGAAGCAGTGGATGGTGGGTGAACTGAGAGGAGGAAGGGGGAGCCAAGAGGAGGGGTTTGAGGGAAAATTGTGGTTGGAATGAAATTTAAAAATAAATAAATACAAAAAACGTTGCAATCAACAGAAACTCAGCATAATATGAACTTAAAATTTTCATAGTTACTATATCACCTTGAACTTCTCATTGTCTGCAGAGATGTTATGTTCATGATTTCACCTTGGATTCTGTATGCCATCGCATTGTAAGATGAAAACTTTCTCCCCCTGCCTGTTTCATTCCTAGTGGTCAGTAGAATATATGGAATGAATTTGTTTCTTCACTAGTATTTTGTAAACAAATACCATGCATGGGTGTCTATAGCTCAATAAATAAGTTATTACATTTTAAAAGACATTAATTGTTGTGGATTATAATGAATTTTGTATATATTATCCTGAATGCTCATGGGGCTGAAGAGAATGTGACATCATCTTAAAGGGAATAATTCACTGAAATTATGAAACATCAAATAATGCACACTGTTACATATCTAGATCCTTAAAGGAACCAAAGTTTAACCAAGGTCAACAGACTTCAAATTTGCATATATATAAATATATCTCACAACTTCTGAAAATAGGCAAACCTTGTTCTCAGAAACCTTAATGAAATTATCATTTACAGCAGCACGTAGACTCTGCAGCCTGTTTGTTGTAGTTCAATATTCAGGGACAGATGTGAAATAAAACTGAAAATATAAACTAAATTCTGGGTTGCATGGGTGTGGGTACTTGAAGATGACTTTGAGAATACTAAAAAAAATATGTCCTTTAGGATTCTTTTATTAACTAAGAAATACATACATAGACACAGTTTTCCTTCTGTTTCCTAGGTATATTTTTACATTCAGCTGGGAAGGAATACTGATAATATGTCATCATTTCTACCTGAAAATCACCTTTCATGTTGTTCTTGATTTTACTGCTTCTGGACTTAACATTTTCTCTATGGATATGTATTCCATTATTTTATTAAGTATTGATGTCATTTCTTCAAGTTATTTTTAACTTTTAAGAATAATCAATATAACATTTGTCCTCTACTCTTCCTTGTCTCCCCAGATCCTAAGATTTTTCAAAAATATTTTAAGTGGTTTAGTAAGTAGGTTTGCTAATACTTTTAAGAACCGAACATATAATCCATCCATCACTTATATTTTCTCTGCATGACACCCTTCATGCAAACATCTCAGAATGCTTTCCTGTTATTACTATATAACAGAATATACAATTAAATGGTGAGTTGTGATCAATAAGTCTAGACTTGATTTAAACTTAGCCAACTTTTGTATCAATAAATACAAAAGAGAAGCAGCAATAAAAAGTAAAAGTGAAGGTAAGCACATGGTTATCAGCCAAATTGAAAGGAGCCAGAAATTTGGAAATAGCAAAAATAAGACATAAATGTCTCTTATTTCAAACTAACCGTTGAAAAATCATATGAGATGGCTATGCTAAACTTATCAGAGATCCTATCATAAAATGTAAAGTATTTTTGTTCTTTGTAATCTGGTAGATTACCCTTAGTGCATGTAGATTGAACCTAATTGCCTTCTCTAATAATCTAAGGGTCTTTTTTCTTTCCAGTGGCAAATAAACCATAAAACAGACAAACATCAACAACAATAAGAATCTGATCTTCATATATTCTCTTTTGATAATAAAATAGAAGCTTTCAATGACTTCTGTTGGTGATCATAGAATTATAACATTTTCAGGCTTTAAAGAGCAAGTTTGGAGATGCATAAAGAAAGTCTTTGGTAGACACAGGAACTGACTTCTAGCTATTGAACCTTTACCTACATAGCTTATTCAAAACAAAAGGAGAAAGTCCTGAAAAGGACCACTGGGATTGTTGGGTTTTTTTCCTCAGTCAAATTGATTAGCTATCTTTTGTTGACTTATCAAGAGTGAACATTTTCAAATTATAAGTTTGTCAAAAAAAGACCCTGTGTAAACAGTTAACTTTTCATATACTAGTTTTTCTTGAAAGCTGTAATGGTGACTTCTTTTGAACCTTTAAAATGCACTTTTAAAATAGGATTCATTATTTTCTATACCTCAGGCATCAACAAGGACAATCATATAGCAATTTTTTCCTGGCCTGAAATGCAAGTGGATGAATTGCACGGGTGCAGGACCTGAAAAACTGGATTTTGGCATGTCATCCAGTGGAGGGTCTCACAGACACGGAGTAATTAGCTCTTCTGTTCTACAAGATGTAGTGATACATGGTATGTGTTCTAATAAGAAAATGAAACGTCATTTTTATGAATTCTAAATTGTTCTTCTTTCACTCCCTTGCAATTCTTGTATTCTTTAAATTGTTCTTGTTAATGTATGTGCATCAATGTGGAATGAATCATCTGGAAGAATGACACAAATCCCAAATGTGGCATGTCTCCATTTATATGATCTCATGTTATGCTGTTCCTTAGAACACTGACCACAGAGTTGAGTTGGTTTTCTTTATTATATTATCCTCAACTACGGGAAAAGACATCATGTCAACCATGGGTAACTACTGTAAATCTAACGTTTAGGGCAGTATATACATAGTAGCACTGACATGAACATTTAACGAATGGATATTTAAGGTCAGTAACCAAAAATATCTTACAGATGATTCCCAGAAAAGAAAAGTCAAAAAATTTAACTATATTGTTGCAGTTGAGTTAGTGTTCTTTTAAAAACACTATCTTGAAGGTTTGTTTTTGCTTATTTGTTTTTACATCTGATACTGATCACGGTCTTAAATTTTATTTAAAAAATACAGGTAGCAAAATTAATTTTTGTAAAAAAGAAAATGAAATGTTAATGCAGATGCATCCATGCAAGACAACATATATTATATTCATCTTGTAAAAATCCCAGATTATACAAAACATGGTGTTCACATAAGAAGAGGGCTTGAGAGAAGAATGAACGCTGTCCCAGTTAAGTAGACATAAATGAGCCTTTAGCTGATATGCCATGAGCCGGACATTATACAAGACTTCTGTCTGAGCCAGTGACTATTAGAGAGATTGGAATCTAAATTATATAACTCACAAAGATGCTCGCCAGTCATTTAAAATATGCATGTGTTTGAAATATTTACTCTTGTGTTTGCTGTATTTAAGAATTCTGTTTCAGTCAGGGAAATCTATATATGTTTCTCTTAGGGTTCTTTTTGTTACTTATCTTCTCTGGGTTCATGGACTATAGTATGGTTATCCTTCCCTTTATAGCTAGCCTTTACTTATAAATGAGTACGTACCATGTTCATCTTTATGGGTCTGGGTTACCTCACTCAGGATAGTTTCTTCTAGTTCTATCCATTTGCATGTAAATTCAAGACGTTGATTTTTTTTTTTGTTTTGCCACTGAAAAGTACTCTGTTGTGTAAATGTATCACATTTTCTTTATCCATTCTTCGATTGAGGGACATCTGGGTTGTTTCCAGGTTCTTGCTATAACAAATAATGTTGCTATAAACATAGTTGAACAAATAGGTAGATAGACAAAATCTTCTGAAAAAATTGGGAGTGTGGGGGTTGGGGGGAGAAGGGGGTGGGAGAATAATTTAAGGGAATGGGATGGTAGTGATGGAGGAAGGACAGAGACAGAGAGGAAGAAAAGAGATATCGTGATTGAGGGAGCCATTACAGGGCTACTAAGAAACCCAGCACTAGAGAAGTAACCAGGAATTCACAGGGATGTGTTGGGACCAATTGAGTCCTGGCCTTCAGCTGCTCTTCCCTGTCTAGAGTCTTCTAATTCAAGTTACTAAAAGCTGTACTTTGCCTAGAGGATCAGAGGATGGGATTTTCACCTGTTGGCCATTGACTTCAGGGTATTTAAGCCTCCAAAGTGCTATTAAAGAAGGGCTTTTGTACCAGCGATTGGAGGTCCGTGTGTAGGTCTGTCTCTGCCTGTGTTTACTCAACCTCCAGCTCCTTGCCTAAAGCTCGCAAACTGGGTTCTAGAGCACAGAGCACAAACTGGGTGCGTGGTGCGCGGCAGGGATGCCCCCAGCTAAGACGCTTAGTAATAGTGGAGGGGGTACCTGAATTGGCCTTGCCTTATAGTTAGATTGATGACTATCTTAAATATGACCATAGAACCTTCATCCAGCAACTAATGGAAAAAGATAAGAAGATCCACAGGGGAGCACTGGGCTGAGCTCCCAAAGTCTAGTTGAAGAGCGACAGGAGTGAGAATATAAGCAATAAGGTCACGACTGTGATGGGGATACCCACTGAAAGAGCTTAACGGAGAAACGGGAGCCCAGCAACTACAGCCTGAAACCAGGGAAACTACATAGAACCAAACTAGACCCTCTGAATGTGAGTGAAACTTGTATGGCTGGGGCAGACTGTGGGCCACTGGCACTGGCACCATGATTTATCTTTACTGCTTGTACTGACTTTTTGAAACTCATTCTCTTTGAAGGGATATCTTGCTCAGTTTAGATATAGTGGGGAGGGCCTTGGTCCTGCCTAAAAGCAATGTGCTAGACTTTGTTTACTCTCCAAAGGTGTAAAGTCTTACCCTCTCTGAGAAGGGGATGAGGGGTGGGATAAGGGGAGGAAGGTGAAGGGAGCAGGAGGAGGGGAGGTAGTGGGAAGTGATATTGTTATGTAAAATGAGAAAAGACAATTACTTTTTAAATTAATTAATTAATTAATTAATTTTAAAATAAACCCATTTCAAGTAACATTGTACAGCCTGAACAGTATATGGTTGGCAATATATATGCTTATAAATATGCATAAATGCATGAATAATAATAAGTGCATAAAAGAGGCTGTGAATTTCAAGGAGAGATGGGAGACTTTGGAGGAATACAAGGATAAGGAAATTATTGCAATTATATTATAACCCCAAAAAGAAAAAGAAAAAAAGGGAAAATATAATATTATTCAGAATTATATTATCTCATTTCTATCAATATTATATGCTCTTTATTATTAATGTTATGAATTTTCTTATAATTTATTACATTATTTTTATTTTTAACTGCTTTCACTTCTCTTTCCTAAATATTTTATTTATGATTCTGTAACTTTTTATAGCAGTTGTCCAAGCTATATTTGAATCTACTTGTCGTAATATTATAGAATATTCAAACACAACAGAAAATAAACTAAAAATTTAAAGGAGAATTATATCACCACCATTTTGCGGATATAATAAATTCCTTAATAAGTTATAACAGAATGCACATGTACACATATGGCTCATTGCTAGGTAAGGGCTCTAATAAAGCCAAATTAAATAAACTTTTCTTTCACAAGATACTGACTCAGTAGGTTTCTTAAATGATAAAGAACATGCACTCTTTAACTTGTTCCTACACATTTTAAGTGATGCAATTTAGTTTCTTTTGTTGGGCATGGTTTTCCATTTGAAAATGTTATTCATGGGGTTATTTACGGGTTCCCATTCATAACCCCTAGATTTTTCTTTGCCCATTACTGCACAAACTCTTTTTATCTTCATTTCCTTCAGGTCATTTGGATAAGACTTTATCCACATAATTTCAAAGATATATAACTAGCAGTTAGGAAATACAAACATGGTTTGACACATATAATTTGGTAATGCAGTTAAATATTATGGATTTCATCCTCCCCCCATTTTATTTCAAGAACTCCATTACTTGGTGTCAGATTTTGCTTTATTACTTGATTATATGCTTTCTATCATGAAGCCAGACTAATTATTTTTGAAATACTACCATTGGAAGGATAAAAACATAATCATAACCTATTCTCTTTCTCATAAGTGGTGCATTGCTCATGATTCAAACTAGATGAAGTTCAATATTGTTTTTCTATTAGTTAATTCCCTTGTATTCATTTGCCTCTGTGTCTGATATTTGCAGCGGTGGCAATGAGGAATCACTGAAGTTGAAAGTTAACTAAAGGGTAAGAGTCTATGTAACATTACATTTTGAATTAACTTTATATAATAGGACATTGTGACATTTGTATAAAAGTTCAAAGAGAAATGCAGGCTATGACTTCATTGAGAATTTATTCTTAAGTCTCTAAGATAGTTCAGCAGAGAATTCAGACCTGGAATTCAAAGGGCAGAACAAGACCTATTAAGTAATTCAGTCCATTTTATAAAGCCAAAGGGAAAGGGTATGGAGATGCAATCACTCATTTTCTGAAAGCTGAGATGTAAGAATCAACTTAAGGATGGCTAGGATATTAGTAGCAAATACAAAGATTCAGTGGCTGTCATAGGTTGAGAGCAATTGTCTGGCTTCTGTGATGAACCTGGGTTACCAAACAAAGTTATGCTTGCTTGCAGAATTCATAACCAATGCCATTGAAACTGAAACACACAATGCAATTTATTTTTTGCATTAAGGTAATATAACACAAAGAACGCTGTAATACATTATTTTTCTGCCATTAACTTCCTTCCATAAGTTGATTCAGGCTGAAGATGAACTCCATTATATCATCATTATTTTTTAACAGTAAAAAAGTGACAGGACAAAGAGAAGAGGAAATTTCCGTAAGTTAATGGCTATCCGAGGCTTGGCTTTATTTGTGCACATGAAAGCTTGCAATCTTGCAAATGTGGCTTCATTTTAAAAGTAATAAATCACTCAAGAAATACAATTTCACATAAAGGTGAAGGAAAATGTCCAGCAATGCAGACCAAAAGCTTCAGAGATTTCTGCACATTTTTAGGAATAGTTCAAATGAAGAACATTTTAAATAATTTCTTTTATCTCATGTTCTCATTGTAACTAATATCCCTGTTAGTATTTTGCCTTCTATGTAAATATAGCCACTGTTCTTCAGTTATTTGTAAGCAATGTTCATGTAGTAAGCTTTTTAAAGACCTTATCTTGTAGAATAAGCATACTCATTAATATTCACTAAGTAACCCCACAAATGACTCCTATGATGTCATCTCAAAGAGTATTTATGCAATGAAAGAGAAAAATACACATATAGCCTTTTAAATGAGCAATGTACTGACATATATGTGGAAAAAGAGCAGGCTCATTTGATGGGAATTTAATCATCTATACTTACATTAGAAATATTAAAGCAGCATTCATTTGATTGATTTATATTTTCCTTATATTTTAGATAAAAATTAATGTTAGTGTACATTAATCATACAAATAATTTTTTTCATTTCAGATGCCAAAATCTTAAGTACATATTGTGACATCTTCAAAAATTCAGAATAGCAATATATATATATATCTGTGGTTGATGAAAGCAGCTGCTAATAACAAACTGAGCTTAGAATCTCCACATTTATTTCACTCATTATGTGCTTTCAGAGTAAAATAGCTTTAATTTTACAACATCAATAACTCTAAACTAATAAGTAGTTATTTTACAGGTTTTGCTTAAAATTACATCCCATTTATGTTATCATATTCATTCATTAATAACTGATCACCAATTTCATGGTATCCAAATTAAAAACTGAAATGCAGATAAGTAGATTACCAGTAGGTTTCACTACATTTAAATCCGGTCAAGTGAGACTTGAAAAAAATTTAATTCTAATGTCTTATAGACTCAATTGTTCCTTGTATTTGAAAATACAAGTTTAATTCAATTTTGCTTTGCAGAATAAAATTTAAATTGTAGATAAAATATCTTGTATTTGGAAATATTGTAACAAAGAGCAATTTTTAATATTAGCTTGCTCATATCATAATGTTGCATAGAAAAGAAATATTAAAATGAAAAAAGAAAAGAGGTATATATAAAGTTAACTAAAGATTTATGCAAGTAGAATATTTAAAATATTTAATTTATCACCTAGAAATGTAAGCATACTAATTGACAAATGCAAATTGATAATATCTTAATTATAGAAATAGTTGCAGAGATAGTATTTGGGAAGTAATTCAAAACGTTTTCTATAAATAACAGGGAGTTAACATAATGTCCAATGAAAACATAGTTATATGGGAGTGCATTGCTAAGTAAGTAAATGATTTAGATAATTATACATAATAATATTTATGTAAAAACAAACTTTAACAGAAATAAGCTGAAAAAAATTGGAAAAAAATGTAAATAATTTCGGGAAAATATTTACTATTTTCTTTTATAATGATTTGTTGAGGAAGGAGTTCTTTCCTTTAAAATTTAGAAGCAAGTTTGACATGCAACCTTAAGAAAATATGTTTAAACTTTTAATTATTCAATTTCTTCATATAAACAATGAACATAATTTAATATTGAAATAATTTGCAGTCTTTTTCCATCCATTAGTTTACTGGTTATGTGTCTTGGTCATCAGGTTAAAAATATCCTCATAATTATACTTAAGTAAACTTAGAATTCACAACAAAAAACACCCTGGTTAACATGCAGACTTATCATGGAGATAAAACAACTCATTCCCAAATGATAAGTTGGTCAAAGAAGAGGTCAAGAAAAAATCAAAAAGAACAAACTTCCTAAAACTAAATGAAAATGAAACGGCAGTACCTCTGATACACATTGAAAACTGCCCTACAGGTCATATTTATAGATCTAAGATGCGTCAACAGAAAACTATATAGCGACTCTTCAGACGGTTCAAAGCAGGATTTCTTATGATTGAGCAGTGGCAATGAAGGGATGCTGAGGTGTGCATCTGAAATGCCAGCTACAGGTCCATGATTTAGAAGAGCTGCTGTCTAGCTACTGTTAATGTTGTGGGGGTTGTAGAAACTGTCAGAAGAAAGACATGGCTGGAAGATATAGGTAGGTAGGGGTTAATTTTGAAGGTCTTACTTGTCTCTGCTAAGATTCTGACCTTGCCTTCAATCTCAGCTACCAACTCACAAGGTCCACCTGATCCTACTCTGTTCAGGGCAACCTCTGTTGCAAGGCCTCACTCACTAAGGTGTGATGGTGCCCCTGAAACCCTGAGCCATGGAAATCTCAACTCCTTAACTTTCCTCTGTCAGGTATATTGTAACAACATCAAGAAGGTAGCTAACATGCAAATGTTGATTGAGAACAGAGATCTGAACGCTCACTCAGAAAGGAATATTCATAAGAACACGATCCATAACAAAAGCTGCAAAGAACACACATATATATCAACAGATTAAATGATTCCTGAAGTAAATGAGTACAATGCACATAGAAATATCCAAATATTTTAATAATTCCTCTTATGTCAGGTTCTTAAAGCAGACTAATTCATAGAGATAGAAAGTGGAACACTGACTGCAGAAGTCCATTTTGAGTGAGGAAGAGGATCTGGAAACAGAAGTGATGTATATACAAAGTCCCATGTGTTTATCTTTTTGATTTAGAATATAAACTTTGAAATGTAGAATTGATTAATTCCATGCTCTTTGTTCTATATATATTTTAATTTTAGAAAAGTAGACAAGATTAATATTCAAATATGTTTTTATATTTATTAGTTATAATTAATTTAACTGAGATTTAGCTTTAGAATAACTGGGAATTAACATTAAAATTTTAGTTTTCCTGCATATGCTGGCTGGTTTCATTGTTTCTTGGATGAATGATTCCTGCAATGTTTCACCTGAGGCGGTTGTTTGGACTATGCACTTTTAACATTTGTTTACCCTATAATAAATGTTGTGCAAATCAATCTTCTTGATATGCTATTATGAACAGTAAAGCTTTTATTTGTAATGAATTTCCTTACCAATTTGGCCAGAATTCAAATGAAAATTAGGTCTAAGTTAGCAATTTGTGAAAAAAATAGAATATTACAAATAAAATTCAGCCTTTATTTATATTTTAAGCATTTTAATTCACATTGAAGCTGAATCTTTATTATGCCAGAAATAGTAATACATAGTGAGGTAACTTTGTCTAAATAAAATCCTTTTCCATTTGTAATATCATTTTATATAAATTAATGAATTTAATTTAAATGACTTTATCCATTGATTAACCAGTGCACTCTGATAAATTCAAGGAAGTTTGGAATGAATTTTGAGTAAATGTGTGCTTTATTGTTTTCTATTGTGTCTTTAAAGTTTAGATTTTTTATATACATATTTCTATTAAAATTTTTTCAATCCTGAGATAAATATAATTTAAAACTCTTATTCAGAAAACAAGCATATGAAACATTTGTTTCTGAAACTTTTATATGTATGATTGCCATTTATAACAATAATTTAGTAAAATATCACTACTATCAGGATAATTGAAAAAGAATGTCATTTATCCATTTAAATGGTACACATTCTAAGATACATATGCTACAGTTAATCCTAAGAATGATTTCTGAGAACGTTATATGATGTTTGCTTTTGTAGCCTAATGTTTTGTGGCTTAGATATGGATTATATCTGTGTCTAATCTGATATGGATTACAGGTTAAATTATACCAATAAAAATCATGCAGTTAAGTAAGTGTACAGGAGAATATGGAAGGTTTTAATTGAGGAATGTCTTGCAAGTTTGAGTCAGTGCTACCAAATATGAAATCAGAATAATTTCTTAAAGAATGCCACTGTTATCTCTTCTGTGCTCTACAAGCTAAAAATCTTATATGTGGTAAATTTCGTTCTTGATGTTATCATCTTTCAAAGATTGAGACTTGAATTTTCACCTATTATTATGTTTGCCTATGATGGGAAAAGGAGAACAAACATTTGGGCTATAGAAGAGTCTTTTACTGAGTACTCAGAGTATGAGTTTGAAAACAACATCTATAACATAGAGTTGAGGTATAAGTGTAAGTTTGACCATACTGCAGCACACACATTGTACAAACAGTAGTTAGGATGAAGGTGCGTGGAGGGACAGTTTAAGCACTGGAAGAAGATGACTATGTGTAAGTCTTGGTCTATAAACTCATTCACATAAAACATTCAATCTTTCTCATCATTGATCAAATTTTTCTGATAACCTGAAATATGAGGAAAAATTTTATGTCACTAAGACCGCACAGTCTGAGATACTTTGATGGTGATTTTACCAAAGAATACATATAATAACAAAAGAATCCATGATTTTAAGTAGATTAATATTCCATGGACTAGATACAATGAACCTCAAAGCAATAGATACTTTTCCCAGAATTTAGGTTTTCATTTATATTCAGTTTGTTAGTTGCTAACAAACCTTGCTGCCATGCCTGATATAAGATCCAGGTGAATTCTTTGATTTATGAGAAAACAACTATCAGTTAGCCACATTTTAATAACTACCGTGATTTCAGTATTATTTTTCAAATAAAAATGGTGTTTCCTGAATTTTGGAACTGGTACGGTCATTCAGGTTCTCCTCTCAGAAGTGTATATGTAGGTCACTATAATGTGTGGCAAAAATGTTTGTGCAAAAGTTCATTTTTTGATCACACATAGGCTATATAAAAAGATGTATCCAAGGGGTCAATTTTTAATACATCTTCTGCTTTGGCAAGAGCATTTAAGAGAGTCCATAGCCCTCCATCTCCACTGAGTATAGCAACAGAATAGTGACTGCCACTCTGTAGTCCTCCATCTCCACTGAGTATAGCAACACAGAATATTGACTGCCACTGTGGTTTGCGTGCACTACGTTAGATTTCAGTTGACTATCAGAAGTTCATCCTATTCTTGTCTCTGCATTATCAGCTCTCATGTAATGCAATAATTAAGAGAAAAATCAGTTCAATCTTTATCTTTTAAAAATAAGTTTGATATTATTAATATTCTGAAAAATCCTAGCTGCACATCAGAGTCCATTAACATATTTGAGAACAGCTGCTTTGGGAACACCGTAGTGGCAAGTCATATCAGCTTTGGAAGAACACGTTCTTCTTACTGCCTATCTCCAACTTCCTTCACGTGGAATTTGAGAGCGATATTAGCATCCATCAAATTTGATCCTTATTAAGAATGAGGAAACCTTGTCTTTATGAATATCTTGTCTATCAGTAGATGCAGATTGCCCAGACTGAGGTAATTAACAGAGCATTTTACATTAGTCTTTCTTTAAGGATGTTTATGAGATGTCAAAGAAAAAAAATAATGGCAGTAATGCTTACCTAACTTCTCAGTATTGTGTTTTAATAACAAAGTGAACCTGGAAGTTTATCCAAGTTATAGAATAGTAAACAAAATTATGTTATAGTGTAATCTTATCTTTTACAAGGTCACAAATAGCAAGAATTATGAAAAGGCAGGCTCTGGGGTTTCTTTGGTGATCAAATCCTGTGAGAAGTTATAAAAATGGATTCATATGATAACAAAAATATCAAAAACATATGTTGATCATGTATGTATATATGGTTAGAACATACACATGGTTGATATGTATGGAATACATATATATGGCCATATCATATTCCAGTATATTTAATATGTTTCCATTTAGCAGCATTAAAGCTATCAAATTTATTATATATTTATATATGAATGTATTCTATATTTCTTCATAATTATTTTTCATAGGAATATTTCAACTGATTATTTTTCAAGACAGGAAGAACTATGACTGGTCATTGTAATCAGAAACACATTCTATGGTATTCCTTTCAAATACTTGATACTGAGGAAAAGTCTGTGATAATAATACAAAATGTATCCAATGCTTTAGTATTTTTTCTGGTAGGAATATCTCATTTAAATTAAGACAAATGAATCACACACAATGAATCCTTTCAATGGTCAAGAAAACTTCACATTTGAGATACACTTTCTATCTTTGTTATATATTACTCATTATCATAATAATTTGTTTTATTATAACACTATTTTATGTTTTAATATTATCGTTCAGCAGTATCCATATTTTATCCATTGTATTGTCTATATTTTTCCTAGTTTTGGAAGAATTACCAATTAAAAGTGATTTAAGACTTGAGCGGAACTCCCTTTAGAATCAGTTTATTTTCTTTGATGAAGAAAAATCCAACTAGCTATATGTAATGGTCAATAAGACTCAGGCTTAGAGAGATGGCTCAGGTGCCCATTTATTGGGCTAAGTTTCAATTCCCAGCCCTTCCCATGATGACTCACAACTGTTTCTGAATTCCCATGGTATCTGGCACCCTCTACTAGATGCCATTGTTGCTACACACATGTGCTCCAGAAACACAAATGTAGACACAAACACATAAATAAAAATAAAATTTATGGATTAAAAATAAGACAATGTATGTATTGTATAAATTGAAAATGTTTTTTCCAATATTATATTGTACATTACTAATTATGAATACTTAGTATTTTGATAATTTTACTATGGATTTTTCTTAGGTTTGTGAAATTTGACCATTTTACTTTAGTGAATAAATCTGTAAAAAGAAGTTTAAGACAGGCTTGAGATTGCAAGTAGAAATAGCAATGGTTGTATACAGTTGGAAAGGCTAATAAATTCCTAAGAAAAATGTGCATATCTTGATGCAGGTTTCCTCTTTCCAAAGGTTTTGCCATTACACGTAAGTCTTCAACAAAAACTACACATCAGCTCTATGCACCTAGGTAGGGCCCAGGATTGAGGAAGAACTAACAAACACCGGTTAGTTTACCTGCTGAGTGAGCAGAAGAAAGAAATGGTCCTGGAGGCTGCTTCAAACTGTTCCCCTGAAATACTACATACTGACCTTCCCTGGAAAACTATAAAAATGTGGGCATGTGAACGCAGGTAATAAAGGCAATGTAAATCAAAATCTTGGTGACATTATGGTGGCAATTTTGTTTTTTGCTTATGTAAGTTAAGCTAACATTTCCCAGAATTAATTAGATTTACAAGCATCACACTTCTTTTGGACAAACAAAATAAGAACTCTAATACTTAATCATCTTTCTTTAGTATACAGCTAACTTTTGGAGAAATTAAATAAAACAAGCTGTTTTCCCTCGGGCAGGTTGGGTGCAGTGAGGCAGAACTTGCATGCTCACATATTCTAACACATTATATTATTCTAACCCCATTTTCCTACAAGCTTGCATAATATAAGAACCCTAATCAAGGGGCTCTGATAAATATGATTTCCTTTACATTTTTTTGTTTTTTCTTCTCATTTCTGTCTAGTATTTTTTTTTGGCTAGCTCCTACAGTAAACTGGTTGCTAACTGCACATCTTGTGAGTCAAGAAATCCTTCCTACCTTAAAACTGATTCCGTCAGACTATTTTCCAGTAAGAAAAAGGAAAATAGAGCAAAAATTAGTAGCAGCAAGGGTTATTGTTCTAATAAGTTTAGCCATTTGGTTTTAAAGCTTTGAACATGTTTCTTGGGAGAAATGTAAAGAGTTTGAAACATTGGCAATGAAAAGAATGTTGACTATTGTCAGTGGAGCTTTGTGAGTCATTCCTAGAAGAACTTGGAAAAGTGGGAAGCTGAAATACTTAATCATAGAAGTCAAAGAATTTGTAATAATTTCAGAAAAAAGTATGACATTATATGGGTATTTTGTAGATGTCAGGGTGAGAGATTATTGAATAAAAATACCTTCAGTTTTATTCTTCTTCTGTTTACCTTCCAATGAAAATTAAAGAAGATACAAAGTGAGTAAAATTTTTGTAAATGATGCATAAAACATATGAGTTATATCCAGCATGTGTCTATCTCTATTCCAGAACCCATCTCTTACAATATATGAACTCAAAACCCAGTGCTGGGAGATTTCTAATCATATTCCTTTAAAAACTATATTAACTATTACTCCTATGAATTTTAATACTAACTTAAGATATACTTGTCAACTTGTACAAAATTGCTCTTTTCATCTGCATAAGTCCTTTATTGAATTTATATAACTTGAAAGGCAATTGCCGTCTTCTTAAAATAAAACATTCCAATCCAGGACTGTTATGTGGTCCTTTAAATTTTCATATGTTCATAACCATTACTCAGCCTTATTTTGTTATCTTCAAGACATATCTTAATCTTCTTTGTGAAGCTTGCTTTCAGGTGTTTGCTTTTGAATTCAGTTGTAAATAGAATTTTTCCTTGATTTTATAGTCTTTAATATTATTTGAAAAGAAATAAGCATTTAATATGTAACTATATAAGAAGTTAATAAAATACCAAAAAATACTACAAATCATGAGTTGTTTGGGAAGCACACAATGTATCATTGAAATAATATCATACACAAATAAGAATGGTGATATTCAGGAAAACCGATGGCATCAGGTGCTAGGAACAATGCACAGGCCATGTGGGGATGTACATAAGAATAGCCACTTTGGGGAAAGAGTATGGGTTTTTCTGAATAAGATAAACACAGTGTGTGGTAACGAGCAATCTGAGATCTCTTTTCCTATGCATCTAGTCAAGAGAAAGTAAAACATTTTTCACACAAATTCTTGTATATGAATATATATCACATTATTATTCATAATAACCAAACTGAAAGCATTGTAAATGTCAATAAATTGATAAAATAACTAACTGAAATGGTTGTATTATTATGAAATGTTAAACCATAGACTTCCATCAAAGATACCTGAGCATATAATGAATAAATTAACTTCACTCAAAAATTCTAGAGAATATAAAATTC
This sequence comes from Microtus ochrogaster, assembly GCF_000317375.1. NCBI lineage: Eukaryota > Metazoa > Chordata > Mammalia > Rodentia > Cricetidae > Microtus > Microtus ochrogaster. Next base: position 4,691,010 of record NW_004949100.1, on the reverse strand, counting down.
TCAAAAATGAAATCATATTATTTACCTAGGGCTAGGATGAGCTAGCAGGGGGTAATTGCTTGCAAATGGGGAGAGAACTTTAGCGTGTTGAAAAGATCTAAAATCAGATTTCAGTGATGGAAAATTGTATAAATCTACAGGAATTTAATAACATTGACAATTTTACAGTGGAAGAATTTTGGTGTGTAGAGAGTCAGAGCACATTTTTCTTAACAAGTCACATAAAACTTTGGGTATCCAACTCCTCATTGCCTTAGATTGTTTTGGTTTTCTGTGTTGTTACCATTTCACTGATTTTGCCAGGAAGTTCAAGAACAAAACCCTGGTGTTGTGGCACTTCTTGCTATTCTCTTTTATAGTAGATTACATAAATATAAGGGTAACCAATAGGTTTTGTCATGACTGAAGAACTGAAGAACAATATCATATTCTTAAAAGCTCTAAGCAGCGTTAAATCATGTACTTGTGAGTACAATGCCCTGATGACCCAATTATTTTCAATTTTTCTACCTTTCATGCTGCTGCATGGAAAGTTATGTTTTTACCATGTGAATTTTCAGGGATACATTCAAAGGATGATACTTCTGGTATGTACTTTGAGAGCATTGCTAAAATCCATCCTTTGTGACCTAAGCTATACGGTAAGAATCAGAGACTGTAGAGCAGGAACAAAAGCGATCCAGGTGTGACTCAGCCCCTATTCTCACATGTATCCAGGTGTATCTCAGCCCCTATTCTCACATGTTCAGTCATCGTGCTGGCTGATAGCCTTTTTCTGGAAGCTGACACATGCATAGTGATGAATCACTGTGGGATTTGGACAGTTTGTGCTCACATTTAATTCTGTCTTCAATCCCTTTCTACACAGGCCTCAGTGTACAGGATTTTTCTCTACATGTTTTTAGAAGGTCTGTGCTTTTCAAATTCTGTCCTCTGGAACTGAGATCTAAATCCTAAAGTTGTGATGTTTGTGCACTTACCACTACCAGGTCAGATCAAAGTTAGAAATTACTTCAGCAATAAACACAAAAAAGACAAAGAAAACTCATAGATATCTTGCTTACGCTTGTTGGAGAAACATTGTTTATCTCATCACTTTCGAGATTTTTTCCCCCTATCTCTAGAAGACAGCTATTTTCTTCTTAAGCAGTATACTCTGTTCAAGACAAGCTATTTAGATTCTATTAATTGTCTCCATTTTATAGAATGTAAGCTCGAAGCATCCAGATCTATCCTGGGGTCCAAAAAAGATATCTTAGTAGAAATTTATTGAGAATATAGAGATAAAGAAAATATTTGTCAAGCAATCAACAACCAGGGAGCCCTGTACAGATATATGACAGTTGTGTATCTGGTCTACTTATGGGACTCTTAACAATGTGAGCAGGGGCTGTCCGACTCATGCTTTGCTTGACTCTTGGGAACCCATTCCTCATAAAGGACTTGTCCAGCCTAAATGCAAGGGAAGGTGCTAACTCTTACTGCAACTTGATATGTCATGATTTATTGATACCCATGGGAGGCCTGTCCCTTTCCAAACAGAAACAGAGGAAGAATGGATTGAGGGGGGATGCTAGGGAGGAGAGATAGGGGGAGGAAAAAAAAGAATAAACAGGAGGCAAAAGAGTGGTTGGCTCTACAATAAATAAGTAAATTGAATAACATTATAAAATATTAAGCAAAAATATTAAAGTATCTGAAATATTTCATTTTTCTCTATATATTTTTATTCTTCACTAGTTTAATATGAAAATTTTATGAAAAACTAGCCTTCTAATTGTAAGAAATGAGGCTAGTGATTTAGAAAAATTAAACAAGTGTAATTTGTGGGAAAGAATTTAAAAACACAGAGTCAAGAGAAAGGCTGGTGAAAGCAGTCTTGAATGACTGGTATCCCTGGTGATTCTGAGGAAGGACTGTGAAGATGCAGCCATGCGTAAAAGAACCTAGTCCCCTTCATTGTAGTATGAAGTGCCTATTTCATCAAGCTTAGGTCTATGTCTATTCTGTTCTTATTAGGAATTTACAGATCAGTCTCTGCATGGAATAATTTCAACGCTCACAGAATTACTTTGCAGTACATTTTCTATAAATTAGAAGTTCCCAAAAGAAACCAAAAATACTAAAAAAATATCAGGAGATAGTAGACACATGATTTAACAATTGTGAACTTTTTCTGTCCATTCTTGTAATTGTTATGAACCGTTTATTGCACCACTACTAAGCCCCAAAGTGCAGAAGAGTGCTCAGCAAAAATAAGGATCTGCTACCTGGTGCCCAATCATCTTATTAGGAATGAATCTCTAAATTTGAATTGGGAAAATTGTACTCATGAATTTTAACTCTGATGGAAGACTTTATGAGAGTCTTGCTTATATTTATCTTAATCTGATTTAATAATCTAAATAATAAATACATTCTGCTAGCATAGAGCTCTATCATTTAATTTTTCAAGTAAGTTTTAGCAATTAAGAAGAAAAATAACACTATAAATTAACTAGAAAAACAGAAAATGAACTCAGGCATGTCTGTAACAGATGGCAAAAACAAACTCATCATTGTTACCACTTTATTATTTCTCATCAAATTCATTATTGCTTCTAACGTGTGTATCTCCATCATGTTTCCCAGGATGGAGGAGGAAATGCTTTGTATATTACTCAAGTGAAGAGGGAAATGCCTTTGATGAACTTTGCACATGAAAAATGGAATTTGATTATACATAGCTGCAGACACTTGGTATTCATATAATATACCTGGAGACAAACAGGGAATGCAAATCTTGTAGCAGGCAGAAGGTAAGACTTAGGGGAAGTACTGTAAAAGACAAGAGGTATAATTAGAGAAATTTGTCTCCCTCCCTAAATAGCAAGAAACTGTCAAGATAAAGTTTGCAAAGTGCCAATGCTACGTTGCTGGATTCAGTGGAACAACAAAGAATTTGCAACTCTCTCTTTTTTTTATCTGCTCTTTTCTCATTAATATAAAATAGAATCACTGAAATCTTGTCAAAAATGAAATAATTTTAAATATAATAATTACACAAGAAAGTCATAACTCAGGAGGAGAGGGCCTTTGCCTAGCAGCTTAAAAGGTCCTGGATTCAGTCACAAATGAAAAGTGTCTAAAATGATGAAAATGTTAATTAGCATGATGCATATACATTTTAAAATAGCATGTTATACTTAATTATATGCAATTTTGTCAGACATTAAAAAAAAGTTGAGTACATCAATGCTTAGTAAGGATACAAAGATAAAACCCTCACACACTGCTTTCCAAAACAAAATTGTAAAATGCTTTTGAAAACAGTGTACCAGTTGTTTCTTTCTTTAAAAACTGAAGCATCCATCTATATATGAAATAATTATTTCACTTTTAGATGATTTCCCAACAAAAATTATAGTACAGATGTGCAGAAAGTCTTGCATTTCGATTCTCAAAATTGTTTATTGAGTGGATATGCAATTTCAGGACTGAAACGGATATTAAATCAACTGGTTGGTAGATCTTAGCACTTCATTCAACCAAATTAGAATACACACACATACACAGACACACATACAAGCTACATTTTTGTTCTCCTATGTGGATCCTAGTCTGGAAGGTATATATGACTTCCTAGTCATATATACCTATGTGGATCCTAGTCTGGAAGTCATACGTGTATATTAAATGGTCTAAATTTGGATAAAGCCTAAAATCCTAGGAAGCAGACAGCTATGGTAAAAAGGTTCACACGAAGAAGGGGTGCATATTGAGAGAAGAATGAGACATATAACACGAGAGCAGAAGACACTAGAGATAAGGACACAAGAGAGGGAGGGACGCAGGAAGCTGGGAGACATTATGGAGGAGGAAAAATCTACTAAAACACACGTTGTATGAAAAAATATCAAGGATATTTGTGTTTTGTAGTCTGAATAAAAATCAAACTTATAGTCACAGAAGTTTTCATGATGACTTTGTCTGTGCCATGCTAATAACCTAGCATTTTATAGCCAATTCTATGTCTTCTCAGAGTTTTTTTTTTTTTGATTTGCATTTTCCTGATTGCTAAGAATGTTGAACATTTCCTTAAGTATCTTTTGGCCATTTGAAATTTGCCTGTTGAGAATTCTCTGTTTAGTTCTGTAACCCATTTTTAAGTTGGGTTATATGGAATTTTGATGTCTAATTTCTTCAGTTCTTTATATATTTTGGAGATCAGTCCCTTATCTGATGTTAGTTGTCTGGGGTTAGTGAAGATATTTTCCCATTCAGTAGGCTGCCTTTTTATCGTATTGACTGTGGCCTTTGCTTTACAGATAGTTCTCAGTTTCAGGAGGTCTCATTTATTTACACTGTCTCTCAGTGTCTGTGCTTCTGGAGTTATATTTAAGAAGTGGTCTCCTATGCCCATACATTGAAGGCTACTTCCCACTTTCTTTTCTATCAGGATAGTGTGGTCAGATTTATACTGAGATATTTAATCCATTTGGATTTGAGTTTTGTGCATGGGGATATATATATGGACCTGTTTTCATTTCTCTACAGGTTGACATCCAGTTATGCCAGCACCATTTGTTGAAGATAGTTTCTTTTGTCCATTGTATAATTTTAGTTTTTTGTCAAAAATAAGGTGTTCATAGGTGTGTGGATTAATATCCAGGTCTCTGTTTTTATACCAGTACCAAGCTGTTTTTATTACTGTAGCTCTGTAACAGAGCGTGATATCAGAGATGGTGATCCCTCTGGAAGTTCCTTTAACGTACAGGATTATTTTGGCTATCCTGGGGTTTTTGCTTTTCCATAAGTTGAGTATTGTTTTTGCAAGGCCTGTGAAGAATTGTGTTGGGATTTTGATGGGGATTGCAATGAATCTATAGATTGCTTTTGGTAGAATTGCCAATTATTATGTTGATCCTACCTATCCAAGAGCTGGGAGAGCTTTCAGTTTTCTGGTATCTTCTTCAATTTCTTTCTTCAAAGACTTAACTTTTTTTTTAGAATAGGTCTTTAACTTCTTTGGTTAGTGCTACTACAAGATATGTTATTTGTGCCTATTGTGAAAGGTGATGTTTCTCTTATCTCCCTCTCAGCTTCTTTATCATTTGTATATAGGAGGGCAACTGATTTTTTTGAGTTGACCTTGTATTCTGCCACATCATTGAAGGTATTTATCAGCTGTAAGAGTTCTCTGGTAGAGATTTCAGGTTTTCTTATATATACTATCTTATCATCTGCAAATAATGAAAGTTTGACTCTTTTCTTTCCAACTTGAATACACTTGATCTTCTTTTGTTGCCTTATTGCTATAGCCAGAACTTCAAGAACGATGTTGATGAGATATTCAGATAGTGAACAGCTTTGTCTTGTTTTTGATTTAAGTGGAATCACTTCGAGTTTCTCTCCATTTAATTTGATGGTGGCTGTTAACTTGTTGTATATTGCCTTTTACTATATACAGGTATGTTCCTTGTATTGCTTACCTTTCCAAGACATTTATCATGAAGCAGTGTTGGATTTTGTCAAATGATTTTTCAGCATCTAATGAAGTAATCATATGTTTTTTTTTCTTTCAGTTTATTTAAATGATAGATTATATTGATAGATTTTTGTATGTTGAACTAGCCCTGCATCTCCGGCATGAAGCTGACTTGATCATGGTGGATAATTTTTTTGATGTGTTCTTGGATTCAGTTTTCTAATATTTTGTTGAGTATTCTTGCAATCATGTTCATGAGTGAGACTTGACTATAATTCTCTTTCTTGGTAGAGTCTTCAGGTGGTTTTGGTATCAGGGTAACAGCAACCTCATATAAAGAGTTTGGCAATGTTCCTTCTGTTTCTATTATGTGAAACACTTTGAGGAATATAGGTATTAGTTCTTGGAAGTTCTGGTAGAATTCTGCACTAAAACCATCCAGTCCTGAGCTTTTTTTTTTGCAGTTTATAGGTCTATTTAAATTGCTCACTTGGTCTTGATTTAATAATGGTATATGGTATTTATCTAAAAAATTGTTCATTTCTTTTATGCTTTCCAATTTTGTGGAGTACAGGTTTTTGTAGTATGATCTAATGATTCTCTGAATTTCTTCAGTGTCTTTTGTCCCCTTTTTCGTTTCTGATTTTGTTAATTTGGGTGTTCTTTCTCTGCCTTTCGATTAGTTTGGATAAGGGTTTGTCTATCTTGCTGATTTTATCAAAGAATTGCTCTTTTTTTTTCCACTGATTCTTTGCATTTTTTTCTTTGTTTCTATTTTGTTGATATTAGCCCTCAATTTGATTATTTCTTTTCTTCTACTCCTCCTGGGTGAGTCTGCTTCTTTATGTTCTAGAGCTTTCAGGTGTGCTGTTAAGTCATTTGTGTGAGCTTTCTCCATTTTCTTTATGTGGGCACTTAGTGCTATAAACTTTCATAGTTTATTCCTCATTTCTGTCTAAAATGCTCTTAATTGCATCTTCCTGTTCCTAGCCTAGGTGACTAATATTCTTTCTTTTCAAGTACTTTTATAAATGTATAACATCTCATTTATTTCCACTATGTGTTTCCTACTATTCAGAATACTTAAAATTTAGTCTTGTTAGACATCTCCACTAAAGTAAGATGAGTAATTCAGTTGTAGAAATGAGCCCTGACTAAGTGCAGTTACATGGTGGGCTGACATGATGTGAGAACGCCCTCTGAATGCTATGAATGTTTTATTGCCATTGGTTAATAAAAAAAAAAAAGCTGCTTCGGGTCCACAGCAGGTCAGAATACAGCCAGTCTGGAGGAGAGAGAGAGAGAGAGAGAGAGAGAGAGAGAGAGAGAGAGAGAGAGAGAGAGAATCAGCAGAGTCAGAGAGATGCCATATAGCTGCCAAAAGGAAAAAGATACCCACTAAAACCTTACCAGTAGGCCACAGCCTCATGGTAATACACAGACTAGTAGAAATGTGTTAATTTAAGATGTAAGAGTTAGTTAATAAGAAGTCTCAGTTAATAGGCCAGATAGTATTGTAGTCATTATAGTTTCTGTGTAATTTTTAGGTCTGCACAGCCAGGAAATGAACAAGCAGTCTCTGCGTACAATTTCATATATTCAGATATTAGGTCAGATATTTGCATTGGTTTATTGTTTATTACAGAAGCCTAAATAAACCCTCTGCATTAATAGATATTTAATCCAGGGGAACCATGTGAATGGTGTCAGTCCTGAGGTGGGCTGTTACTGAATAGCTATGTAGACTAAAATTGGTGTTATATTCAAGTTCTATGTCTCCTTAGGGCAGAAATGTGGATGGTGCTGTCCTACAGAAGAGAGTGATTCTCTTAAAAGTAAATGAAAAATGAGGCAGATTGCTTCTAGGAAAATGGTTTGTCTTGACATGCTCCTGCCAAGTTTTGCCTACATAGCCTACATGGAGCTCCAAGAGGTTGCCACACGCCACAGCATAACATTCTCACAAAAATCTACAAATAATCTGTTGTTTTTTAAGTGAAAGGAACAACATTGTTATACTATTTTGTTTGAATTGGCACCCACCTTCCAGATTATTTTATCTCCATTTATACTATTATTGCCATCAGTGTCACAAAAGCCGCAATACCATTTACTGCCTTCTGCATACACATTAGCAATCTTTTTATTTTTGAGATTATAGTATGATCAAAACACTTCCCTTTTCTCCTTCTAAACCGTCCCATACCACTATTTTCTCTCTTTAATATTTATATCCTCTTCTTTTTTTATTTGTCATATATGGAGATATATATGTGTTCCTAAATATATCTGACTCAGTTTGTATAGTGTTATTTGTATATCTTTTGGAGCTGACTTTTGGTATTGAATAATCACTTTGTGTGTTCTTTCCCAGGGTAGGCTATTTGTCTACTTTTCAGTATTCCTTAATCACCTTTCATTCTTGTTTAGGGTTAAGGTTCCATACTCTCCCTACATCCATTTTAGTATATCTATTAAAGTTGTCTTTGTTCAACTCATGCATAAGCTCTCATGCTGTTGAAAATCTGTGTGTGTAGATCCTCATATTACGAAGACAAATAATCAACAAGCTCCCTGGTTGTTGTAGTAGGAGCTGCGGGGCTGCGTCCCCAGCACCCCGGCCGCCTGCTAGCTTATGCCCCAAAATAATTACATGGACACAGCTTGGCCCATATAGCTAGCCTCTTCTAGGCTAATTCTCATGTATTAATTTAGCCAATTTCTTTTTTTTTAACTTAGCCCATTTCTAATATTCTGTGTAGCA
>NW_004949100.1:4679814-4680969 GCF_000317375.1 Microtus ochrogaster | reverse complement strand
GGTCCTCTGGAAGAGCAGTCAATGCTCTTAACCACTGAGCCATCTCTCCAGCCCCCCAAATATGTTTTTTCTATTGAATAAGCAGTATTTACAAAATTGATTTAGCTGACTTTATTTTCTGTATATGAAGTAGATCATTCATTATGATCATCTGCAAATATAAAAATATTCATTGCAATTTTAGCTACAGATATTTATTTCCTTGTATGAATTATTTTATAAATGCAATTATTTAATTTTATTTAATATTTTCACAGAATGTATGTTGATAATATTGTTTTAATTATAGAATAAATCTATCCATTATCATCTCTTGTAACAGTGAAGTCATGCTAGTACAATAAATGTAGACATATATTTACAATATTGGAGCATCATTATTCTGAATATTGCAAGATTTGGTTTGTTTTTCAATCTAGAACATAAATTATACCATTGAGCCAGGAGAAAAAAACCATTTTCCTTTAAATTATTTTTTATATTGTAATAAGATCTGATGCTTAATGTAAATTATTAGGGCAATTGAACTCTCTTGAACATTTCCAACTCATACCACAAGTTCACTAAATCAGCCCCAGGCACTGAAAAACTTAAAAGCTAGTCTGATAGAGCTTCTTACAAATATTCTTTGAATTTTATGACTTGTCTCCCACATGAGGCGTAATAGTTTCGATGTTCTAATTAGTGCTTGTGTATATTGCTATTACTTTGTCTCCTTAATCACATTATTAAGAGTGTTATGGAGATTCCTTATAGAATTACACTTTATAATAGTGTTTCTAATTTGAATATGTCCTGTTTTATGTTGTCTGATTCTGAAACATCATAAACTCTTTTTATGGGTCCTTTGATAGTGTTCACTTTCTTCTTTATACTTGATTAGAATATACAGTACTGACTAACAAAGACATTTTCTAAAGCTATAGAGTTTCAGCATCAGGAGACTAAATGTTCTTCCTTAACTCAAGTTTTTATTCTGAGACAACTAGAGAAAATAGCTTAACTAAGACTCTTTGGAAGGCTTTCTTTGTGGGTATACAAGAAATTAAACTGAATTGGTATTTGACTGTATTTTTATAAAATTTAAACATAATTGCCTTGAACACTGAATTTTTAAAAATCTCTTTTGTAAATGGTAATATTTTATAAAGTAAT
>NW_004949100.1:4677590-4678514 GCF_000317375.1 Microtus ochrogaster | reverse complement strand
ATCTATATATGTTTTTCTTTTGATTCACCTTATTACTTAGCTTCTCTAAAATCATAAAATATAGGCTCAATGTCCTTTGTTTATGGCTAGTATCTACTAATGAGTGAGTATATATAATATTCATTCATTTTTGGGTCTGGGTTATCTGACTCAGGACAGTGTTTTCTAATTCCATCCATTTGCATGCAAAATTCAAGATGTCATTGTTTTTTACTGCTGAGTAGTACTCTAATGTGTAGATGTGCCACACTTTCTTTATCCATTCTTTTGTTGAGGGGCATCTAGGTTGTTTCCAGGTTCTGGCTATTGCAAATAATGCTGCTATGAACATGGTTGAAATGCTTTTGTAGTATGATTGAGCATGTTTTGGAGATATTCCCAAGACTGATATTGCTGGATTCTGAGGTAGGTTGACTCCCAATTTTCTGAGAAACCTCAACACTGATTTCCAAAGTGGTTGCACATGTTTGCCTTCCCACCAGCAATGGATGATTGTTTCCTTTACTCCAGATCTTTTCCAGCAGAAGCTACTATTAGTGTTTTGATTTTAACCATTCTGACAGGTGTCAGATGGTATCTCAAATTTGTTTTGATTTGCATTTTCCTGATAGCTAAAGAAGGTGAACATGTCCTTAAGTATCTTTTGACCATTTACAATTCTTCTGTTGAGAATTCTGTTTAGTTCTGTACCCCGTTTTTAGTTAGGTTATTTATAATTTTAATGTCTAATTTCTTGAGATTTTATGTGTTTTGGAGATCAGTCCTTTGTCTCATGTGGGTTTGGTGAATATCTTCTCCCATTCAGTAGGTTGCCTTTTTGTTTACTGACTGTGTCCTTTCCTTTACGGAAGCTTTTCAGTTTCAGGAGGTCCCATTTATTCATTGTTGCTCTTATTGTCTGTGCTACTGGGGATATACTTAGGA
>NW_004949100.1:4673590-4674335 GCF_000317375.1 Microtus ochrogaster | reverse complement strand
AGATCTTCTCCCAGTCAGTGGGTTGCCTTTTTGTCTTAGTAACAGTGTCCTTTGCTTTACAGAAGCTTCTCAGTTTCAGTAGGTCCCATTTATTCAATGTTGTCCTTAATGTCTGTGCTGTATATCCCCAGCTGATGGCATTCTTAAGTTCCATGTTCCCTTCTCTCTTCCAGATCTCTCTCAGGGAGAAAACCGGTTGGGTTCCTTTTCTGCTAATCCTTCTGTTTATGTTAAGGAGTTTCGCTATCTGTCCCAGGCCTATGCTCTAACCTGGCATGACTTCGATGTCATCCAGGGTTCGACTCTCACTCTTGAAGAGTCAGCAGAATTCAGGCAGCAGCTAGACAATATGCAGACCAGACTCATCTAGTACACAGTACAGTTCCTGTGGGGGAAATTGCTGTGCCAGGCACAAAACCATCCTGGGATTATCAACCTGGCCAGAATGGCTGACAGAGGCATGACATCATGGTTCGATGCCTCCTTCAGGGTATGGAGATGGTCTCAGAAAAAGTAGTTAATTTTGACAAACTTTAAGAGATCACACAGCTAGCTAACAAAAACTCAGCCATTTTTTTTTTTTTAAAAAAACTGATTACAAGAGACCATGGTCCAATATACTAGACTGGACCCTGCCTCTTGAGCGGGAGCCACAGTCCTGGCTACCCATTTTATTTCTCAGTCGGCACAAGATATTAGAAAAAAAAAAAGGCTGAGGAAGGTCCCCAAATTCCCATAGTGGAAA
>NW_004949100.1:4665451-4673490 GCF_000317375.1 Microtus ochrogaster | reverse complement strand
CCTGCCACATCACTGAAGGTATTTATCAGGTATAGGAGTTCTCTGGTAGAGTTTTTGGGGTCACTTGTGTATTCTATCATATCATCTGCAAATAATATAAGTTTGTTATGTGCCTTTCCAATTTGAATCCCCTTGATCTCCTTATGTTATCTTATTGTTATTGCTAGAACTTCAAGCAGTGTGTTGAAGAGATATGGAGAGAGTACACAACTGTGTCTTATTCCTGATTTTAGTGGAATTGCTTTGCGTTTCTCTCCATTTAATTTGATGTTAGCTCTTGGCTTACTGTATATTGCTTTTATTATATTTAGATATGTTACTTGTATCTCTAATCTCTCCAATACCTTTATCATGAAGGGTGTTGAATTTTGTCAAATGCTTTTTTATCATCTAATGAAATAATCATTTTTTTCTTTCAGTTTATTCATATGGTGGACTACATTGATAGATTTTTGTATGTTGAACAAGCCCTGCATCTATCTCTTGGATGAAGCCTACTTGATCGTGATGGATGCTTTTTTTTATGTGTTCTTGGATTTGTTTTGCCAATATTTTATTGAGGATTTTTGCTTTGATGTTCATGAGTGAGATTGGTCTGTAATTCTCTTTCTTGGTTGATTCTTTGTGCAGTTTTGGCATAAGGGTAACTGTAGCTTCATAAAAAGAGCCACACAATGACCCTTCTGTTTTTATTATGTGAAACATATTGAGGAGTATAGGTATTAGCTCTTCTTGGAATTTCTGGTAGAATTTTGCACTAAAACCATCCAGCCCTGGGCTTTTATTGGTTGGGAAGTTTTTGATACAGCTTCTATTTCCTTGTGACTTATAGGTCTGTTTAAATTGCTCACCAGGACTTGATATAATTTTGGTATATGTTATCTATCTAAAACGTGTCCATTTCTTTTACATTTTTCTATTTTGTGGAGTATAGACTTTTTCGTAAGACCTAAAGTGCCCCTGAATTTCCTCAGTGTCTGATGTTATGCCCTCCTTTTCATTTCTGATGTTGTTAATTTGGGTGTTCTCTCTCTAACTTTTGATTAGTTTGAATAAGGGTTTGTCAGTCTTGTTGATTTTCTCAAATAATCAGCTTTTTGTTTCATTGATTCTTTGGATTGTTTTCTGTGTTTCTATTTTGTTGATTTCTGCCCTCAGTATGACTATTTCCAGTCTTCTACTCCTCCTGGGCAAGTCTGCTTCTTTTTTTCTAGAGCTTTCAGGTGTGCTGTTAAGTTGGTAAGGTGAGCTTTCTCCGTTGTCTTTATGTGGGGACTTAGTGCTACGAACTTTTCTCTTACTGCTGCTTTCATAGTGTCCCATAGGTTTGGGTATGTTGTGCCTTCATTTTTGCTGAATTCAAGGAAGACTTTAATTTCTTTCTTTATTTCTTCACTGACCCAGGGGTGGTTCAGTAGTTGACTAGTGTTCAGTTTCCATGAGTTTGTAGGTTTTCCAGGGGTAGTATTGCTGTTGAATTCTAACATTACTCCATGGAGATCTGATAAGACACAGGTGGTTACTCCAATTTTTTGTATCTGTGGATTTTTGCTTTGTTACTGAGTATGTGATCAACTTTAGTGAAGATTCCATAAGGTGCTGATAAGATGGTATATTCTTCTCTGTTTGGGTGGAATTTTCTATAGATGTCTTTTAAGTCCATTTGATTCATTACATCTGTTAGTTCTCTTGTTTCTCTGTTAAGTTTCTGTCTGTTTTACCTGTCCATTGGTGAGAGAGGAATGTTGAAACCTTCTACTATTAGTGTGTGGAGTTTGATGTGCAATTTAAGTATTAGTAATATTTCCTTTACATGTATGGGTGCTCTTATATTGGGGGCATAGATATTCAGGATTGAAACTTCATCTTGATGAATTGTTCTTATTATGGGTATGGAGTGTACTTAATCTCTTCTGAATGATCTTAGATTGAAATCAGTTTTGTTAGATATTAGGATAGCTACACCTGCTTGTTTCTTAGGTTCATTTGATTGGAAAACCTTGTCCAAATCCTTTACTCTGAGGTAGTCTTTGTCTCTGAGGTTGAGGTATATTTCTTGTAAACAGCAGAATGATGGATCCTGTTTTTGTATCCATTCTCTTAACCTGTGCCATTTTATAGGTGAATTGAGTCCATTGATATTAAGCAAATTTATGACCAGTGGTTGTTAACTTTTGTTATTTTGTGGGGGTAGTGTTTGTGTGTTTCCCTTCTTTGGGTTGTGTTTGTCAAGGGTTATCAGATGTCTGTGTTATTCTAGGTATTGTTACCTTCCTTGGGTTCAGGTTTTCCTTCTAGTATTTTCTGTAAGGCTGAGCTTATAGATATGTATTGTTTAAATCTGTTTTTGTCATGGAATATCTTGTTTTCTCTGTTGATGGTTATTGAAAGCTTTACTGGGTATAGTAGTCTGGGCTTGCATTCATGGTCTCTTAGGGTCTGCAGCACATATATCCAAGACATTCTGACATTCATGATTTTTATTGAGAAGTCAGGTGTAATTGTGATAGGTTGACCTTTATATGTAGTTGACCTTTTTCCTTTGAAGCCTTTAATACTCTTTCTTTATTCTGTATGTTTTGTTTTTAATTATTATATGGTGAGGGGATTTTTTTGATCCAGTCTCTTTGGTATTCTTCTTGTACCTTCAGAGGGATATCCTTCTTTAGGTTGTGAAAGCTTTCTATAATTTTGTTGAATATATTTTCTGTGCCTTTGAGCAGGAGTTCTTCTCCTTCTTCTACCCCTATTTTTCTTTGGTTTGATCTTTTCATGCTCTCCCAGATTTTTGAATGTTTTGTGTTAAGAATTTGTTGGATTTGATGTTTTCTTTGATCAGTGAGTCTATTTCCTGTATAGTATCTTCAGCACCTGAGATTCTTTCTTCTATCTCTTGTATTCCATTGGTTAGACTTGTCTTTGTAGTTCCTGTTTGTTTACACAGATTTTCCATATCCATCCTTTCCTCGGTTTTTGTTTTCTTTATTACCTCCACTTCGGTCTTCAAGACTTGATCTGTTTCTTTCACCTTTTTGACTGCTTTTTCTTGGGTTTCTTGGGTATGTTTGAGGGATTTATTAACTTCTTTGGACTTTTTATTTGTCTTCTTTTCCATTCCTTAAAAGGAGTTTTTTCACTTCCTCTTTAAAGTCTCCATCATTTTCATAAAGTTATGTTTAAAATCATTTTCTCCTACTTCTTCTGTGTTAGGATGATCAAGAATTCCCTGTTGTGTGCTGGATTCTGGTGTTACCGTGTTGCTTTTTAGGATATTGGAGGAATTCTTGCATCTACCCATCTCTTCCTTCAAAAGAGGACAGCAGTGTCTTGGTATCTTGGTCCAATCTTTGCTGTGGCTGTCTGAGTACTTGAAAGTTTTTCTTGGTCTGCCCTGTCTCTCAGGTCCTCTCCACACTGAAGCATGCTGTGTTGCAGGGTTCCAAGGACCTCAAAGGCAAAAAGGAGGGCTAGGTGGCAGGGTGGGTTGGAGTAAAGAAAACCCAACAGCAGGAACACTCCCGCTGGCTCTATGGTCCCCTCAGCACTGGAGCAGGTTGTGTTGTTGTGTTCCAAGAACGTCGTAGATGAAAAGGTGGGCTTGGAGACTGGGTGGGTTGGGGGGAAAAGCCCAGCAGCAAAAACACTTCCCGCTGGCTTGCCAGAAAAACTTAGGGAGTTGGGGAAGGGATAAAATTTTAAATAAGGTTATATGGGTAAGCGGAGACTGAAATGGAGATCTGTAGTAGTTAAGATGACACTTTACTTACAATAAAAGCTGGACACATTGTTAGTGGCTTAAACACGACATACTTTTTGCAAAATGTTTCTTTTATCTTTCCAAAGCTGATAAAGTTCTACAATGTGGCTGAAGAAAGTTTATATAATTTTTCTCTATCAACTTCAGTACTGGTTTATTATATACACATCAAACCTGCTATTTCATCCACTTTCTAGTAGGAAGGTAAAGAAAGATTTGAAATATACTGTTAAAGTCAGAATCAATATTCATCAATTCAGTGAATGTATTTCCCAAAAAAGATATATGAAGATATGTCTGTATCTCTCTGCAAGAGAAAATAGGAAATCATTTTGTTTTGTTACAATGGTCTATATATGAAAGACTAAACATAAAAACTAATAGTTCCTGCCATAATCACTATAGAGCTTTGATGATTTGAAAAAACACGACCTCCATAAGCTAATACAAGTAGCTGACAGAGTTTTCAGCCAAAGAATAAAGTTTTCAAACTCTACATATTGTGTAAGAAAGATTTTATTTACTCAATATCTTAGGTTTAACCTAAAATGTAAATAACATGGATAATTTTTGGAAATAAAGTTTGATTTAGAAACAAAAGGACAATGATCAATTCAAAATAATTTCTTGTTTAGTAGGTTTAGATTTTAAAATCATGATAGCAGTTTTGCCTTCTAGTATGTATAATCATGCTTTAGCATTATTTTGTTTATATTCAGTTAATAATAAAGTAGTAGATTAGTCTATAATAGGACTAAATTATTAGAACATGATCTAAACTCAAAGGTTAATGAAAATATAATTATAATAGTTTGTGCTTCATGTTTCTGAAAAGAGCAGTAAATCCTATTAATCCTTCTTAGTTCACAAATTATTAACCTGATAGGTAGTAATCTCTCAGCCTCATTGTGTCAATTTAGCTAAAGTGTTTAAATATTGAACTAAATGTTTTCTTTTCTATTCAGTGTTGCAAAGAAAAAATAGTGATTTGTTACTGAAGAACATGAAATTCAACAAAAAATATAAAATTATATTTGTAAGTTTTATAAAAATACTTGAAGAAAAGTTAATTATCACAAGATTTTAGATAATCACATACAAAACTGAAAGATTGCTTTGAGTGCATTTGATTATCTGTGCTGAAGCTGAAGCCTTGAAGCTTCCTTCAGCCCATCCACAGGTGGAAAAAAGTACAGTGTGAAAAAGACGTATACGGTAAAATTAATTAAAGTTTGGCATAATTTCACTGGATTCATATTCCAGGGCTCTCTTCTGCCAGCTACATGATTTGGGTAGCATTTTGAAACCTGGGAATATTTGCAGTTTGCCATCTGTCAAATATGGTTGGTAATGGGCACCATACCTTTTTGTTGCAAGGACTGGCTTACAGTAGCTAAGTTGATTCTACTGAACAAACACTACTCTGTGTATTCTGACAGCCAACTTATCTTTAGATTGAGCTTTGGTCTGATGTTGATAGTTTCCAACATTCATCATATTATGAGTTTAAATTTTGTAATGTCTAAAGCCTGTATTCTAAATGCCACTCCAGTAGTTATTCATGAAGTATTAGATGTTAGTATCTGTGTCTATTTAGACTTTCTGTGTCATACGCTCCTCAAAGTTATTCTTATGTTAGTTCAATTAACGTTTGTCCTCTGCTGCAGTTTGCATTGTATCCCCCAAGTCCATGTTTTAAGAGTTTGATTCCCAGCCTTCTTTTACTATTATTTTTGGGTGTGGAAATGTTTTAATGAAGGAGACATGGTTGGAAGCTTCTGTATATAATGATATATCCTTGAATCTTATAATATAGCCCTATCTTCATCTTTCTCCAAATTCTTTCAAATATGAGGCAAATGGGCTCTCTTGCCTCTGCACTCTATCCCTATTACAGCATCTGTTTACAGGACTGAAGGGAACTGTTTTACCATTAATAAGTAAAGCCTCCAAATCAATTAGTTGAATTAAATACTTTCTTCTAATAAGCTGATTACCTGAGGTATGTGTTGCAATAACACAAAGCCAATCCAATTAAGCAATCCTTACAAAGAGACCTTTGCACTTTTAACTTGGAGACAGACTTTAAAATTCTTTAGGTGTATCTTTTATAATAATTAATCCATACACTACACTTTTTAATATGGGAACTGATAAATTATAAGCATATAACAGAAAACATTTGTCTATTATAATTATATTTTCTATTGGTCCCATAATTCATTACTACTAATAATATTATTTCAAAAATACATGTTTCAGTGTTTTTTGAGGTTTGTCTTTTTTTAAATGGTGGCCCTACATTTTCATCCAAAACTGAAGTTAAGGTTGTAAGTAAGGTTATGATTCTCATGTGAGAGTCATAATTCTCTTTCAATCTCAGGAGTTGTTATTCTACTTATCAATGTTCTTTTATATTTTTTTATTTCTTTGTAAACTATCCTTAAACTTCATACTATGTGTTATCAATTTATTTTTTGCTTTCATATGGAATATTTATACTTTAAATATATTTCCATAGCCTATACATTTAACACCAACACTACTCAAATTATTGCAAAAAATAGAACCAGAAGAAACATGGTCCATTCATTTTATGAGGCCCCAATTATCCTAATTCTTAAACCACATAAAGAGTCACCAAAAAAAGAAAATTACAGTCCATTTTCCCTTATGAACACAAATGCAAAAATACTCAATAAAATACTTGCAATCCAAATCCAAGAACACATCAAAAAGATCATACACCATGATAAAGGAGGCTTTTCCCATATGTGAAGAGATGGGTCCCTGAGTTTTCAGATAGGTTTTCTCAGTAGCTATGGAGCCAGTACAGGAACTTGCTTTGTAGACCAGGCTGGCCTTGAATTCAAAGACATCTACCTGCCTCTTCCTCCCCAGTGCTGGTATTAAAGGCACATGTCACCAGTGCCCAGCTGAGATTCCATTTTGCACCTATCAGAATGGCTAAATTTAAAAATCCAAATAACTTCTTATGTTGGAGATGATGTGGAGTAAAGGGAACATTCCTCCATTGCTGTTAGGAGTGAAAACATGTACAGTCACATTGGAAATTCATATGGTCATTTCTCAGGAAATTGGAATCAATCTATCTCAGGATCCAGCTAAACCAATTTTGGGTATATACCTAGATAATTTTGAATCATACCACAAGGACAGTTGCTAAACTATGTAATAGCCAGATCTTGTAAACAACATAGATGCTCCTCAGCCAAAGAATGGGTGAAGAAAATGTGGTACATTTACACAACAGGGTATTACTCAACTGTTAAAAACAATGACATCATGAAACTGGATGGCAAATCATTCTGAAGAAAAAAAATGTTCCTGAGTGAGGTGACACAGACTCAAAAAGAGAAACAGAGAATGTCGGCACTCATGAGCAGATAGTAGCTCTAAAGTGAAGACTAACAAGGCTACAATCACAGACCCAGAGAGGCTTAATAAAAAAGGAAAATAAGGTCTCCCAACTAGTTGCATGAATCTCCCAGGGAAAGGGAATGGGTGAAAATGGGGACATGAGGGGTTAGTTTGGGGGTGGAAGAAGGAGAGAGGGATGAAAGAGAAGACTGGCAAGGTAATCTGGTGTCAGGTAGAAACTCGCAGGAATCTACGAGGATGCTCCCACTAAAACTCGAACAATTCTAGCAATAGGATACCCCTATCAGAACAGAAACAGAGGAAAAGTTGAGAGGATGCTTCAGAGGGGATTTAGAAGAAGGAGTGGGAGGCCAGAAGGAGATTCTTCAACAGGAATATAAAATAAATCAATAAATTTAAATAATAAAAACATTGTTTGAGAATAAAACAAAATCTATGGAATCATATTGAAGATCCAAACAAAAATCCAAAGACCTATGAACACCAGATATTTAAGAGAAAAGACAGAAGTAAACACTGAAAAAAGACAGCATCTTCAACAAATGGGGCTCGTTAAACTGGATGTTAGCATGTAAAAGAAAAGAATGTAAATACAGTCACATTTATCACTCATAAGTTCAAGTATATTATAGACTTCAACATAAAATTAGATACACTGAGCCCAAAAGAGGACAAAGTGTGGATTAGTCTTGAATGCAATTAATAAACGCTACTTCATTTATTTGAAAAGCTTTTATAAGGCAAAGGATACAGTCAATGGACAAAGGTTTCTAACAGATTATTATTGGAATAGAAGTCTAATATCCAAAATATATAAAGAACACCAAAAACTACATGTGCACTCACACACACACACACACACACACACACACACACACAC
>NW_004949100.1:4654256-4658533 GCF_000317375.1 Microtus ochrogaster | reverse complement strand
AAAAAAAAAAAAAAAAAAGGCTGAGGAAGGTCCCCAAATTCCCATAGTGGAAATGGTGAAAATGGCCTTTATAGTTTTTAATGCCGAGAAAAAACAGATGAGTCCTCTCAACACATGAGACTGTAACAGGCAGCAATGCTCCAAACCGAAGCCCTTGCAGCTGCCCTGAGGCCACTGGAACCCCCACAAGGTGAACAAGGGAAGTCATCCACGAGGCTCCATCCCACTGGAGCTCAGCCTATGTCAACCTTCCTGGCAATCTGCTTGAAATGTGGTCTAAATGGCCATTTGGTATGATTTTTGCCCCAGGCCTCCGCCAATGAGGCCATGCCCTATCTGCCAACAACCTGGGCACTGGAAATCACAATGGCCCCATGTGGGCTCGTCCTTTATGCCACGCCGCAGAGGTCCAACCTCATCAACATTGGCAAGTGAGACAGGTTGTACCAGCATTCAGACTTCTCAACCCAGACTTGCTGACTCCCATACCCCTCTCTGAGCTAGGGTAATGCTGTAGGTAGCAGGTAAGTCCATTGCTTTCCTTTTGGAGACAGGAGCTACCTGCTCTGTTTTAACATTTCATTTGGGCTTCATGTTCCCCTCACCAATCCCAGTCAGAATGGGAAAGATTAACTAAATAAAAGACAAAAAATGCAGAAGGGCTTGTGCTGATGAGAAAACCCATACTCACTGTTGTTGGGGAGACTTCAATCTGATGAAGCCACTATGAAAACAAGTATAGACAATTCTCAAAATGGACTGGAATCCTACAGAGATAATTGCACAGATGTATTCATTTCTGGGAAAAAAAAATTATGTCTTTCAATTGGCTAATGAATAATGAAAATATGATATATATACACTACAGAATACTATCCAGCTGTAAGGAAAAATGAAATCTTGAATTTTGCAAATAAATAGATGAAACTAGAAACTATGATATTGAGTGTTGGAACACAGACAGGGAAATACAAGTTTTGCATATTGTAATATTTTTTAATAAGATCTGTTTATGTCTTAGAGAAAAAGGAAGAAAATCTTGTAGATTTGAATTTTCCTAAATTATAAAAATGTACTAATTTATTATGTGTATATGTGTGGGTGGTATTTATGTGAACCATGTGAATGCAGGTTTCCTCAAAAACTGGAAAAGGGAGTAGATTCTCCTGGAACTTGAGTTATAGGACTTTGGAAACTAGTAGGTGTCTGTGCTTGGACTGGAAACACAGTCCTCTGCAAGGGCAGCAGGCACACTGAGCCATGAAGCCATCTATTCTGTTACTTCTGCAAAATTTTAAAGATCTGGAAAGGAGTCCATATTTTCTATATTTTATCTAAATTGTGAGCACATGAAACATGGCAGTCAGAGGAATTCTGTCATGATTGATAAGGTGATAAGTTTAGATGTCATTTCGAATGTGTTTTGCACACATAAATATTTGTTACATTGATAAAATGTGGTCAGATCAGAAACAGAGTAAATCTGTAGGACTTGTTCAGAGTCTAACACTTCCTATTTGTATGCCTTTGGGCTACTTACTTAAACTTTTTGAACATCATTTTATCATCTGTAAATCGAGACTATTAAAAACATCAAGCTGATGTTTTTCTTATGGAATGCATGATATAAATTTTCACCATCTTTTCAGATGGGGTTATGCTATGTTGAAAGGGGTGCCCTTGAGATATGGGTTCATGCTTTCCTTTTACACCAGCCTGGGGATATAGGAGGATGATAGCAAACCTTGTTCATGATACCAGATTTCAAATGTTCAGTTTAATATGTGGTGCACAGTACATAGTTGAAGATCTCTCCATTTTAAGAAATGCGTATTATGTCATGGCTGCCATGTGCATTGATGGATATCTTCATTTTAGAACCTTTTGTTCTATGACTGGGCTGAGTTACCCTATGCAGAAGAATGATTAAGCTTAAATTTACTACATGGCATTATACTTTTATTAGGACCTTGAAATCAAGTGACTATGAAAATAAAATAGACAGCTAGAAAACATCACAAAAAATTGCTTATTTGAAAGAACATCAGAAAAAGACTCATCAAACAAACATTCCTAATCTTCTTCTGACTGTGTCATGGTTATATCATTTGTCAGTTTCTCCATTACCCAGGATCTTAATTTTAACATTTTTGAAATTAGTATAAAAGTGTAAATATTGACTTGGGCTTCGACAACTGGCAGAGTTGTTGAGATGATGAAAAGATTAATCAATGCATCATTACAAATTTCAAAACCATGGAGTGGAATGTAGTGAGCTATGTAGAGCAGTTATGTGAACAATTGCAACAGCCAACATAGCAAAGGCCTAAACACCTTCTTCCGTAGGCAGCTTGGTTGGATGCACATCTGGTTACCAGATGAGGTAAATGCAGCATTACAAACATTATGCATAAGTATTAAAACTTACTTTGTTAGAAAGATCAGAAACAGCATAGCTGGTAAAGCCTTCTGGTAAATTGCTCTGTAAGAAAAACAGTAAATTGTAAGAGGTAAAAATAATGCCACTAAAATGAAAGGTCCAGGTTCTTCCAGTCATGACAAGTAAAAGGTCAAGCAGGTTAGATAAGATAGGCATTCTGAGTCAAAAATGCCTAGTTGTTGGTTTCCTGGGAATTTGATTATATATCTCAGGGAGAGAGAGAGAAAGAGAGAGAGAGAGAGAGAGAGAGAGACAGAGACAGAGACAGAGACAGACAGAGAGAGACAGAGAGAGGGAAGAGAATGTATTTCTGTTTCTTTATACAATAATATACATTCTATAAAACAGCTATATAGAATTTAAAATTTTGATAACATGTTAATGTAAAGTAGCATTTGACAATATTGATGAAAGATACATGATTTACATGCTTCTATAACATAATTTTTTACTCTCTAATTCCATTCATTTAAGAAGCTAACTTTAAAAAACTGTCAATTAATAACCCAGTGACAGGTATATCAGCTTTTAGTTCTGATTTAATAAAGAGAATAACAGTGATTACTGTCTCTATATTCATTCTTAATTTATAAAATATAAAAGTAAAAAGAATGAGAAATAAATAAATGATGAATTACAATTTTAAGCAAAATGTTATTTCTTTAATACACTGAATTTTAAAACATGAATAGTTTGAAAACAAAACGTACAAACACATACATTTTACAAGAAATAATAAAATTGACATTGTTTTATTATGTTAAGCAGAATTTTCTTCAAAGTAATTATTTTACTCTAAAATACTACAAAGAGGCAGGGCATCATTACATTAGTGTGGCATGTATGATGAAATAGACCTCTCAAATTTCAGAGACCTGCCCCAACAGTCTGTCACAGCCAGTGATTAAACAAACTTGAGAATCTCCTGTGGCTCACTGGAATCCTGTGACTCCATGGAGTCAGGTGTATCAATAATTCTTTCTTCCAGGAGTTACTTCAAATAGTTTAACCATACTCATTATAAGAGTTAGAAATGAGAGCATCATAACACAAATACTACAAGTCTTATGAAACAATTATTTGAACCAAATATGGTTATAAAAACTTTACTTCCATTACAGGGCAAAAATGAATTTATAAAACTGTATAATCAAAAGTCTAGAGAAAATAGGTACTTACAATCCTATTTTCTTTTTGGTTTTTTTTTTTGAGACAAGGTTTCTATGTCACTTTGGAGCCTGTCTTGGAAATAGTTCTTGTAGACCAGGCTGGCATCGAACTCACAGAGATCTGTCTGCCTCTGCCTCCTGACTGCTGGGATTAAAGGCATATGCTACTACTGTCTAGCAAAAATCCTATTTCAAATCACCACTAGTATATTAGAGAATAGAAATTCTCACCACTGATAAAACGAGAGTAGATCAATCCTTTGAAAACTCAATATATATTAAAACCCAACTCAAATATTGCTTGAAAATAATATATGCTAACTTGTGCTTATCATTAAATAACATATTTGCTAAGTGGTAGAGGGACACTTGGGCTCAAATTCCATTCATACGTTATTCTCAAAGATCTTATAAGGGTAGCAACATTATCTTTCTTGTTTTCATTCAATAGAATGTGCAGTTTTGAAATAAGGAGAAAGATTGTTTAAGTCTCTTTGCTTGGTATTTATTTATGAAGCTAAGAAATCTAGGGCAATATAATTATTTATCTATCACTAGATCTTCAAGCTTAAATTCATTCATCACATTCAGTTTTGAATATGTATTATAAACTTGTGCATGTTTTCAAATGGAATAATAATTTTGAGACACATTTTTGATTATTTTTT
>NW_004949100.1:4651593-4654091 GCF_000317375.1 Microtus ochrogaster | reverse complement strand
CTTCCTTTCTTTCTTTCTTTCTTTCTTTTTATATTTCAGTACGGGATTAAAGGTATGTGCCACCACCACCTGGCATTTCTTACACAAATTAAAATATTTGTCTTTTGATTTGTAGAAGCATTAATGAAATACCTAACTTTTTCTTGTCCAAGTTTATTTTATGTAACATAACAAGAGGCAAACCCCTATTGGCTTTTTATGAAGGTTTTTATAAAGTTTTTCCCTAATATATTTGCTTTTTTTTCTCTAATATTTGTTTTTCAGAATATTTCCATTTGAAAATTCTAAAAAGCTAATTTAACACATATTTATCCCCTATGGCTTTTGTTTGATGATGTTTGTTTTCTTTTGTTATTTTTGTTGTCTTGTCTTAGCATTTAAATAAATTATATTATTATGTAAACTTGTCCTTTGAAAACTTTTGTATATGTACAAAATATATACTGCTTACTTTAACTTTAAAACCACCCCTTCCTAAATCCCTTCTCAACTTGTCCATCCTATTTACCCTATTCCTTACAAAACTTTCACATTCATCTCCAAAGTTTTGTTTTTGTTCTGTTGAGTTTAACCAGGGCTTTCTGTGATACCAGGAATTTTCCTCTATTCATTAAAGCCTGTTAACCTGTAGGTACATTGTCTGCCCACCTGTGTAGGTATACAACTAAGAAGAATGACTCCCTTTCTTTAAGAATTTACCAATATCAGTTGGACAGTGTTGGTGCATGCCAACACTTGGGAATCAGAGGCAGGTGGATCTCTCTGAGTTCAAGGCCAACCTGGTCTAGTTCCAGGTCTAAGGGCTGTTACACAGATGAAGCCTATCTCAAAAAAAAAAAAAAAGAAGAATCTACCAATATCTACTAGCTCAGCTAGTTCAGCAGTGAGACAATAATCAATCCCCCTACTCATCTACGACTGATTGATCACACAACCAGTCCTGTGATAGACCTGCGTTAGCAACCAAAGTTGTGAATACCTATCTAGAGGGTATAATTTAACACCTGTTGCTGACAGCATTCCCAGAGATTAATGAACAAAATCTACTTATTTCAGATAATGATATAGGAAACTGATTACTGATCAAAATAAAGATACTACCAAAGTCCACCTTGTGAACAAGAGGGTTTTTCCAGGGTTAGTAACAGAAGCAGAGATGACTTGAAGACCCCTTCAACATGCAGATTGCTAATAAAAGTTGGAAACATGGATTCAGTTCACAAACTACAGGCTAGTACAACCAATTGGATAATAAATTTTCCCAGAAGCTCTCCTGTTTCCTGCTTCTAGACAGCTCAACTTTTTTCTTAAGGCTGACTGCTAGGCAGTTCAGTAATCTGAGAGTTTCTCTCAGCTGCCACAGAACTGTAAACATTTATATATACTATATATAAGTGCATATGCATATATATAAACATCAGTCACAGAAATGTATACAAGTATACATATTATAGGTGTGTATATGTATTCATGCATAAATACATACATGCATAAACACACACATAAACTTAAGCTTTTGGAAGAAGGGACCTAATGAATCTGGTCTATTTCTAGAATTTTCTGAAGCCTGTATTGTTTACCTCCAGATCATAAAAAAAAACTACACTGCAGGGTGGAAGTTTTTGTTTTGTTTTGTTTTGTTTTGTTTTATCTCAGAGGAAATTGCAGCACAGCAGCAGGCCTTCACACTACCTTCCAGCTCACTCACTTCTTCAACGTTACATGAACCTTACATGGATTCACCCATAGTTTTGAGAACAGAGGAGTTTCTGACAGGCAAATTTTTCTGTTCAAAACTGGTTTTTTTTTTCTATAGCAATACTTTTAAAGCAACTACTTGTTAGTTGATTGATGCTGAGTTAACATCACGTATCAATTGCATTCATTTGCTCGGTACTCTGGAGATAGATTATTGGTGGAAACCCTTTTATATGGCTCTCATATTCCTTTATTTCTATGCACATTTTTTTCAGAAGCAGCGTCTTTGCGTAGTATCAATAGTGTCTGCTTACAAAGAATATTTAATTCATTGTATGGCAAAAAATACTTAACATAGCAGCATAACATACTAATGTATACCATTAATTATGGGTTTGCTTTACCAACAGAGAAAGCAATTTTAATTTTGTTGACTTCCAAGGAAGGTAAGGTGACTTTACAGGAGCAACATCTCCCTGCCATTCCTGTTTTGAATGTCTTCATTTTATCCTTGAAATACATTTTGAAAATTGTCCACATTTTAAAAAGTGATGGATTATTTTATTTATACAGGCTTTCTTGCCTACATGGACCTCTGTGTACCTTGTGTGTGCTGGGTGCCTTTAATATGAGAAGAGGGCTCTGGATTGCCCGGAACTGGAATAGCCTATGAATAGCTATATGAGTGCTGTCATCAAACCCAGGTTTCCTAGAAGAGCAGCCAGTGTTTCTAACCATTGAGCCATCTCTCAGCCTGAAAAACACATATTTTATAAATTTATATGTGAATAATGGACTTT
>NW_004949100.1:4650179-4651493 GCF_000317375.1 Microtus ochrogaster | reverse complement strand
AGAAGGGTGGGAGGAGGGGGAGGGAAATGGGAGGCTGGGAGGAGGTGGAAACTTGTTTTTTTTTCTTCCTTTTCTCAATAAAAAAAAAACAAAAAAATTAATAAGTCTGGAGAAGTAATTTGAACCAAAAATATACAAATTTGATTTTGTTTTTTACATGGTGTCTTAAAATTATAATATATTTAGCAAGAAATAAAGAAATTTTTTAAAAAATCTGCTATGATAGGAGGGCTAGAGTTGGTGTGTCTTCCCATAGACATTTGCATAGTTTTCATTGCTTGTACATAAGAAACAAAATGATTTTCTTACCTTATTTTTAAAACCAATAGATAACAGTTAAAAACTCTGGAGCACTGGACTGAGCTCTCAAGGTCCCAATGAGGAGCAGAAGGAGGGAGAACATGAGCACAGACTTATTAATTTTAATGGTTTATTTGGTACTTCTCTCATTGCTTCTTTCTTCCTGACTAAATCTATTCAGAATTAAACAGAATGTGTCCTACAGTTGCAGTAACTTTTATTTTACTAAGGATTTATGCATTTAATTATCCAAAGGATTCATTACAGAGATGTTTGAAATCAACTGTGACAGAAACATTGTCAATTAGTTTCACTGGCTTCTTATACATGAATAGTTGAGTTTATTTTATAAACAACTGTTAATATAACTTCCCCAATTAGGAAAAGTTATCGGAGAGCAACTTTAACAACTATGTTATGAGCAAAGGAGAACATGGTTACTGTCCCAGTAATTCACAGACAGCATAAGCGTACTAAATAAATGCAGAATATTTAAATTGTATGGACTCCCAACGCATCCACTTACTACATTGGTTCTCTTTTCTGTTAGCAAAACTTTGCCTGTAATTACTTCCAAGGAGTGTGCTGTACAAGAAGCTTTTTTGTTTTTGTTTTTGTTTTTGTTTCTGAGTGAATTAGGTAATCAGTTTTTGACGGATTTATTTTTTTTTTGTAAGAGTACAGCATGTTTTGGCTATTTTCAAAACTGGCTGTTGAAATAAAATATATCTTCTGTTATTGTGCCTTCATAGTAGAGAGATTTACAAATGCAGAGAGCACAAGAGTGAAAGACTGAGGATTCCTGACAATATTGCTCAAATTCCTTTCTACTTCAACAAAGAATATCACTCCAGCTTCTGTTTATAGTCCATGGCCAAAGCTTCTTTGATCTTCTTGTCTTTTGTTTATAGTGTGAGGACAAAAAGATTGCTTTGGTAATTGAGGCTCACCACCTCACCCAAAGATCTTTAACTCAGGTATGCATAGCTACTAAATTCCTTCCTATCATTTAAG
>NW_004949100.1:4649057-4650079 GCF_000317375.1 Microtus ochrogaster | reverse complement strand
TTTTTTTATAAGTATGACATTTTATAAGTATGTTTTTCACCTAAGGTGATTACAGTGAATATTATAAGGTACATACAGTTCCTGAAACATCCTTGTATTTATTAACAGTTGCTATACTCATGTTTTTCCTTTATTAAGGATTTTACTAGGAATTCCTGCATACATATTTATAATGAGAATATGATCTTGTAACTCTTATCAAAATCAAAATTTGTGCGATTGTATTGTTAGCTAATTTTTCAAAGTAAGGACAAGGTGAGTATATTTTTATTTTTATAGAATTTTGAAGCAAGATAAACATTGAATTTATCTGATGTTTAAGATTTGGTGGGAAAATAAATAGTGGTGAAAAATGACTAGTTTGGGACACTAACCGAGTCTTTCTTGGAGAATTTGTGCCTTAATTTAATAATACTTCTGAAGCTTCAAACAGAATCTTCTCAGCACCAGAGTTTACAAATTGCCGTCACAGGCATACCCAGATTCATACCTCAACAATCAAGATCAATTTGAAAAGTATTCTTTGTTCATTCTTAAATATATATTGTACATAACTGAAAATGGTAACCTTTGAATTTCTCTATTCAATCCCCTCACGTCAGGAACCATCTTTCTACTCGGTGTTTCACATATTTGGAGATGTGCACCTGTTTTTAGATGCCACATATGAATGAGATTATCAACTACTTTTTGCTCTGTGACTTGAGCTTATTTCACCAAGTGGACTGCTCTTTAGTTTTATTTCATCAAAATAGAGACTCGCTATGTGCCCTAGCTATACTTAACACACAATGTACCACAACATAACCTATAACTTGCAGTGTTCTCATTCCAGGTACATGCTTGAACAACAAAACTACACAACTGCATCACATAGAATTTCCTCGTTTTAAAACGCTAATTACTGGAACTAGCTCTTGCTTACTAGACCTGGATGGAGGTGGGGGTTCCTTGGACTTCCCACAGGAAGGGGAACCCTGATTGCTTTTCGGGCTGACGAGGGAGGGGGACTTGATTGGGGG
>NW_004949100.1:4623375-4648922 GCF_000317375.1 Microtus ochrogaster | reverse complement strand
TATTCTTTTCATATGTTATTTGTTTTGAATAATACTGCAATAAGCCTGGGAAGCAAAAACCTTTACTACATGGTGGTTTTATTTCCTTTAGGGTCATACTAAATAGAGTGATTCCTGGTTCATATGATCTCTTTTTATGAACCTCAATAATATTGTCCAAAATTGCAACATTTATTAAAAATTTATGTCAGTTGTATGCACTTTGCATATTTCCACTTATTTACTAAACAACTTTTCCATCATTTGCAGCCTCCTTTTTTTTTCTGATAATAGTCATTCTAAAATGTGGAGTGGTACCTACTTATGAAGCAGAGTGAGATAAATTTCATCATAGAATTATATAAATTTATATTTCACTATGGTTTTGCTTCACATTTTCATGTTGGTTTTTGTTTGGACTTATATAGGGAGTCCCTTTACCTCAAGTACAACAGAGACTGACATCTTCCTACAAATATGGCAAGATTACGTCCTTTTTGCTGTTGTTAACCATATATGATGGGGTTTATTTTGGTGGCTCCTTTGAAAAGTATCTCCCCCTTTTTATGCTTCTGTATAGTGCTTTCTCTTGATTCCTGTCTGACATTCCTTTAACCAGTGTGGGAGGCTAATATTTTAATGTCATATGTTGACATGGTCTTGTAGATTTTATTTTTGGGTTCTTAAGCACAACTAGAATTCTCCTATTTTAAAAGTTTCTTTTAAGTGGAAGCTGAAACATGTATGTAAAAGCTCAGTGTAATCACGTGTCTAGGAGCGTGCTTTACAGTCTTCTAATTAAATCAGTTTGGACCTCTAGTCGACAACAGAAACTAGGCTGATTCCCCTTAGAGAAAGCAGAACAATTCACCATGTGCAGATATCAGAAAGAATAAAATACTATTGATTTGAGCCACCATTTTTTTCAGGTAGCTTGCTCCATTGCAATAGAAAGATTAAATAATGAATTGAAGGAAAGACATTGTTGCTATTTTTTCTGTTCCTGTCATTAAATACTGAAAGCATGAATATCTGTGGTACTTTATGAAAAAATTGAATTTGAGATGTGTATTTGTGTTTGAAATCAGTGACCAATAAAATCCATTCAATTTTAAAGACCTGAAGTCTTTTTCTTTTTCACTTTAAATTATATTTCGAGATAGGGATATTGTGTTGCCTGGATGATGCCATATTGAAATTGGAAAGGAATGACAACAGATAGACCTTTGAATAAAAAATATAGACTAAATTTCAGCACACCAGTTTTGTTCTTTTGTTTCTGTGATCTTTTTCTTAATAAGAGCAGAAGCTTAAATTAACTGCTTCGTCTCGAGTACAGATGCAGTTGTACTGTCCTGGATATTGGAATCACAGTTACTTCGTTTCTGAGGTAGTGGGCTTAGTTAAGTTCAATTTTTAGGGATGCACTTTTCCCTTGGGCCATTCCCAAAACTGCCCTTGATTTTGTCCTGTAATCAAACAACTGGAGTAGACCAAACATTCTCTCATTTTCATTTGTAAAAATAAATCATTTCGGCTTTTGCTAATGCCATTTGTAACTTAAGGTGGGAATTCAGATGTTCTTTTATTTATGTGTGTAACAAACAAAGTTAAAAACAAAGCTACAAAATGTCATGAGCAAAAATTTCCAGATATCCCACACACGATTTTCTAACTTATGTTATAAAAATGGCACCGAGACAAGTAGCAGAAGACATGCAGGTGAAAGTCACCAAAGGAGGCTTCAATAATAAAGGGTGAGACCGGAGGGGAATTAGAAGCTCTCACTACATATTTACCGAGGACGCAACATAACATAGTCTTTGCTAACTCTGCAACAATTTGTCAGGTCAGTGAATTAATACAGAGTTATAGATCTTTAGGAAA
This sequence comes from Microtus ochrogaster, assembly GCF_000317375.1. Classification (NCBI taxonomy): domain Eukaryota; kingdom Metazoa; phylum Chordata; class Mammalia; order Rodentia; family Cricetidae; genus Microtus; species Microtus ochrogaster. The sequence goes on along the minus strand of NW_004949100.1, from coordinate 4,647,056 downwards.
CTATCTCAGATATTTGTGCGTTGTGAAATTTCGGTAATAATCATGTGTGAGGATCATAATACACACCTGGGTATGTATTTTAGTTAAGATAAAATATTTGATCATACTAATTCTAATAATTTAAAAAATATTTCTGTCATAAAGAGAAACCAAAACTGTGAGACTGAATTTTCCAATGTCTATTCTTTAATCTTATAAGAGAAGGGTTTTAAAATTGTTAAAGTCACATTATCAATATAAAATCATAACTATATCTGATTTTCCCATAAATGCCATAAGTTGTTGTGAAAGCAATAAGAAAATATCCATGAAATAGACCTTTGTAGTTAATCCATATGATTTTGGAACATTTCTGGACAAACAAAAATTTAATTTTATTAGTATAAATAAGACAGATTTCTTTATTTCCCTTGTGTCATTTATGCATGATAATTAAAAAATCTTTTTAACAAATCCCAATTCCCATTACCTCACCCCAGCTGTTAGATGACTAGGGCTCAGAAGATACAGATATTTATTTGTGCATACTACTAGAGTTGTGGCTGACTTTATTTGTATGCATTCCTGTATTAGCAGAGCCTTAATGTATTTTACTTGACAATTTTTATGCAGATATTACAGCACATTTTTTGACCACATGTTGGAACATTTGTGAGCAAAAAAAAAATCCCATCTTTATGTTTGAAATTTATGGGAACACAATTAAAATGAGAGGGGTCCAAAGGTATCAAGATAATTACATTTTTCTAATCTTACTAAACAAGATAAATTACCTGCAGGCCCTCTTATAAAAGATGAAATCTTCATAATAAGTGAATTAATCAAGCAGCAGCTTGCTACTGCACTTGCATTTATAACAGAAATGATTCAAAGACTTATTTTATGGGGAAATTAATGGAAACAGGCTTTTCATTCTTCTGCACCAATTGAAAACCTCAGCAACCAGCTGCCCACTTGTCAAGAAAACAGAAAGAAGCTGGAAACAAAGATAAATAAAAACACCTTTTTCCTGGCACTTTTGAAGAGAAAAAGGAGCTCTCATTTACAGCAGCCATCTGTTTGTTATTTAATATGGGTGAATTACATGCTGTAATGAGTTTGTTTCTGCATCACTCAGTGCAATGGAACACAAGTTCACTCTCATAATGTGCAGCAGTTTTTAAAAGCTAATCATTTAATTGGACACAATCGTCAATGACAAATGGAGATGTAAAAACTCAGCCAGCTGTAGAGTGAATATGTAATCATTGTGAAATCATATTATTTTACACGCTTGAAGACTCCTTAATAGTATCTGATGTTGGTCATAACCGCAGACTCTGAAGAATTGAAGGAACATGGTGAAAAACAGCATTCCGAAATGGCCTCTTGTAATTGGCCCATATCAATGCCCGTGTTAGAATCACCATTTGACTTGGGTAGGTAAAGCCTTTCTAAAGCATTTATGATTGTCTAATTTTGGCTTTGATTTTTATACCTTTTTCTTGCATTCCTTTGCAGTCAGTAATTACTACTTCTGAGCAGCTTGGATATTATTTTTTAATCTGCTTTAGTAATTTGTAGTGATTTCTTGCTTTTGTATGTAACATCACAAACAGAGAAACTTGAAAGATTAGAAGTTAAGAGATCTTTTTTTTTATCTTTTTTTTAATAAGTTATATCAAACTCACCCGCTTCAGGAAATGAAGCCTGCATGGTTTACCTAAGGCTGCATACATTACAGTCAGCATTTAGACAATGATACCATGTTCTTATAAAAATAATTCTCCATTGTAAATATTTTACCTTAGAACTCCCCACAAATAGACTAGACTCATGAGCAAATTTCAACAAAATAACTATATTCTATTTCTAGGCATCTTCAGAAAAGTACAAGAAATAAAGTCATAGCAAAATTTGTTTTTGCAATAAATTTTGCAATTTGAATAGATTCTGTATGTTATATTATTGACTGGTATTTTATAGAAATTACTACTTTCTTCTTTACTGTATTTCTCAAAATGTTAATGTTTGTAGAATGTTCTCATGATTAAAAGGCATAAGAAATATCCATCTATATTTGAAATAACTATATATTGACTTTTCTCTATACTCTATAGATATTTAAGTTGAGAAATAACCTTAGTTTAAAAAAATCTTATTGTTCTCTCTGTATAAAAATATGTCAATCTCACATTTCATATAGATAGCAATTTTTAAATTTCTTATGTAATGTTCTTATTGCCTAATTCTCTTTTAGTTATGGGTTTTGCTTTTATATTCAAAATCAATGTTGTATTTTGTGAACAAATCTTAAAGAATTACAGGCATTTTCTGTATTTATTTTTCTTTGCAATCCATAAATTGTTATTTATCATGTTTACTCCTTCATGCATAGTGTTTTTAAAATGTGTAGTTCATTAGAATATGAAAACCAATCTTTGAATGATCACAAAAAATATACAAATGAAATTATGGAATGCTTTAACATTTTCATTTTATTAATGCATATACATAGAGATTCTTTATGCCAAAAACAAAGACAAACAAATGTAAATCCAGGACCAGAAAACAAATTAGATTAACAAAAGACTGCAGTAAAGCACCTTCAATATAATGAGATTATTCACCCAGGAAGTAAGTTAAAATAAACGCCTCACAAATTAAGGAAGCATTCCAAATATTCTGTGAATATGATCTAAAAGTAACCGGCTATCACTCTCTTTCTAGTCAATTATTAGCAAAGGGAAATTGTACAGGAAATCGAGTTTTGATGATGAAATTAAAAGTCAGTCTGAGCATAAATTCACACAAGTATACTTTACTTTATTTGTAGTGAGTTTTATTCAATCTCTAAGTCTAAGTTCTATTCATTTGTTCAAAACTATTCTAATATGAAAGCATTATTATATACCATGAAGGGCCTCTGAAAAAGAGACCCAAAGAGCCACACAACTATTGATATGATGATTTATTGAAATGACAATTATTCACAAGAGACCAAACACATTTTTTTGAAAATGTTTTTCTTTTATTTACTCCAAGAGTTACTACCGGCTTGGGGAATCAAGGAAGTAACCCAGGGGAAATGATTTAAAAAGAGAAAAGCAAGAGAAATCCCCTATGCCTCAGTAGGGACCGGAGAGCAGTGTTGTGCAATTCCTCACTGAAGAGGTTTGTAGCTGACAATGTGCAGCTGAAAATCTTAGAGTAGCGGTTGCTGCCAAGGTTTCCTCACTATCTATACCTTCCATACTTCTCCACATGTATAATTACTGTTCTTTACAGAAACCCTTTATTTGAACTAACATGGACTAAAAAGGCATTGCAAACACCAAGTTGTCCTTTGTTGTTATACACGATCACCTTTTCAAAAATATTGATCTGTAATTCTACAAGATCAGGTTCATATGTCAACTCTTGTACTGAATTATGCCTTATGGTCCAAGTTCACAGTACACTGGTCCCATCCTAAATTTTCAGAGTATTTTCATTTTCATGCACCCTTTATAACTCATTATGGAAACGTCTATGTACATATTTATGCCTTTATTTTGCAAACAGCAAGTGATATTCAAATGGCTGACTCAGTGGTTTTTGTAAATTTTTGGAAGATAGGATTGGATACTATGTACATGAGTATGACAATCTATTGGTAGTCACAGGTCCGATGTGCTTTCATCTAAACACTGTATATTCTAAATCTTTGTCAAATACTTGAGAGTCAGTCACTCTTTCTAAGGTTTGTCTATAGAGCTCAAAGCACACAGTGTATGCCGTGCTTTAATGTAATTGTTATATGTTTGTGTTCAAGAATCCTCTTAGTCATTTGAGTGCTAATGTCTTTCTGAGTTCAATGGTGAATAACATTGATTAAATAATTGTGTATTGTATGGAATTCCTTAATAAAGTGTTATTATATTTTTCTTTCAACAATGTGTATAAAATCAAGTACGTAGCAGATGCTCAATAATTGTCAATTTAATGGTGAGTAACTTTTTGGAAGGATGACAAATGATTCATGGATGTCACAACAATGCATAAAGAAACACCAAATATTTTAAGGTTTTATGTTTTATATTTAATTGAAATTTCAAATACTGGAAATTACTGACTCTGAAGAGTTTTGCAAGATTTAGAACATACAGTATTGTGATGTAATTAAACATGTAATTACCAATAAGCGATTCCTCAAAATAGCTTTACATTGGAGGCAACTGAGAGCAGACTTGTATGAACGATTGGTCTGAGTCAGTCTTCCAGATGAGCCCGGCTTCCAGACAGTGGGCACACCCAATCACATTTTCTCAAGACCTTAATTTTATAGGTCTCAACAAATAATATGATTTTATCTGAGCTGAAGAAATTAAAAAATAAAATAGGGCTTTCTATAACTCTCCATCTAACATATAAGGAACCAATAAACAAAATTTTGTATATTCGCTACAAAAATAGCCATATAGTAATTAGAATGGTTCATGGGTTCCCTAACTTCAAAACATAGGCAAGAAATTATGCTAAAATCTATGAAGCTATTACAAGAGAACCTCTGCTTAGTGTAACTAGGAGGTAATTTTTCCCTTATATTCCTTAATGAAATCTGTGCAAATACAAAATCTTCTTTTGTAAAATAAATTGTATGAGGTAAATACAAATGTAAGACCACCTTACTTTTCAAGTGACTAACCAAAATAAATATATCTCCTGTATTGTATAACTTGTCATAACCAGTTTAGCATCCCATTAATGGGTAATTGCAGTAGAATAATTGTTATTGCCAATTAATAATAATAAATTTATCAAGAAATTTTTTATAAGTATGTTATAAAAATCAAGACAATCAAAAGATTAACTGACTACTATGCTAGAAAAGCAATGGCCATGTCAGTAAAAGGTGAAAAATTGATATTTTCAAACTATGTATGATAAGGAGTCTGTAAACCATGCTTGTAATTTGGAGGTGGTTTTATTGTGGTGCTTTATCTTAGTTTCTCCTGAGTTGTTCATCATGGATCACAAAAAAGACAGCTACAAACTGTGAGGTAGGTGGACAGCCACTGTGGTAAGTGTTAATTCGGGTTCCCTAATCTTATCAGCACTTTAAGAACATCTAAGATGATCCGGAGATCTCGTCAGGAGTAAAAATCAATAGTTAATAATATGTCTTTAAAGAGGAAAATAATTGTTAGCTATTTTTAGTATTTTGGACATCTATGAAAATAGCAGTGCAATCAGTCATAAATATTTTCCAGATTTTTCATGGAGAGATTAAATAATTATCTAGAATCCATTCCAATTGTAAAGAAGAGTGAGCATAATACTCTTGCTTAGTTATAAGTATCAGCATCTCCCATATTTCCAGGTCTAAGATACTGTGCACATTCCAGAATGAGAGTAGTAAAGGACCACTACTAATTCTGAATCTTGAAAATAAAGGCTGCATAAGGAAGTTAAAATGTGTAAAGATGTAATTCATCCCAAAGATGAACAGGAAGAACTCTACTGATGGTGGAAGGCCAGGCCCGCACATGCTTGCCACATTTAAACAGGCCTTTTAAAGTCATGTCTGTACACCAGTACCCATAAAGGTATAGCAGTCATCATCACATGGTGATGGTCAAAAACTTTTTTTTTTTTTTTCGAGACAGGGTTTCTCTGTGGTTTTGGAGCCTGTCCTGGAACTAGCTCTTGTAGACCAAGCTGGTCTCGAACTCACAGAGATCCGCCTGCCTCCGCCTCCCGAGTGCTGGGATTAAAGGCGTGCGCCAGCACCGCCCGGCGATGGTCAAAAACTTTAAAGAGCAGCAAAACACATTACAAGGGTCTTCTCCTGCCTGGAGTGAATTTATGGAAGAAGGACTGAGATGACCAAATGAAATTGTTTTTCTTTGCCTTTATTTCTCAGACTCAGTACAATGTATACAACTCGTTTCAGCTTCCAGATTCAAGCCATACACACCCACACATTATTCGACATACTATTCAATAATGCATGTTACTTTTTATGTTGAGCATGTTTTGTTTACTCTCAATCTCTATTTTATTCATCTGTAAGAAGCAGTATATTTATTTCTAATAGAAACAGCATTCTTTCACCCTTTCTCTCTGCTGCATTATCAATGAAGGCTCCCAAATTGTAGCCACTTAGCAGTCTTTTATTGTTTGACATTTGTGAAGAAATTTACATCTGTCAGTCAGTGGGCTGGAAACATGTAAGAAGGAAAGAAAGGTAATCGGCAATAGTGCTCACCCAAATCCAAACAGCCCCAAGGCAATAAGGAATTTATTAAGAGAATAAATTATTCCTTTTAACTGAAGAATTATAAAACCATTCATCATATCGTCTAGATATTTTTCTTACCAATATTGTATCTCATTTATTTAAGTGTCATGGATGCAGCTGCATCTGAGCTTCTGATTTAAGCCAGCAGGGATAACTGGGTGGCTATAATGTTTGTGATAAAAACAAAAAAAGTAATCAAGGTTAAGTAGTACACTGAGTGAAGACAAGAAGTGAGAAGTTAATTATGTAATGACAGAGTATGCATTGATCTGGTGTGTTTTCAGATGGTTTTTTAAACACTTATCTGGAGACTAAGAAGTTCTGTCCCATTCCATAGTGATGAGCACACAGAAAGCATATCATTGTTACTGTAAAAACATTTAAAGATTTTTTTTTTAGCAAATTACTATGTACCAGTTTGCATTTATCTCTCTCGACTCTCCCTTAAATAAGAATTTTTTATTATTTTATTCTAAGACTCAGGTTTAATACCAACAATTTGTTTATATTTTTAAAGTTTCAGTGGCCAGTACAGAAAAAAATGACAAACTGGTAACTTATAGCCTAATATTTTTTAGCAGTGTAAATTTATTATGTTTCTCATAAGTTGTGCTTTAGCCTGGTGGTTCCTGCAGTTGCTGGTTTGGGCAGTGGGATTGTTTCAAGTTTTAAAGCATCCTGGTATACAGAATGTGACACTTCAACAAAGGAGAATGAAGATTATGCTTTGATTTGATGCAAAGTAGGAAGATATGAATGACAAAAATCCATTTTCTTTTACAACACGGTGTCATGTGATGAGAAAGACAAAACCCGATGATGCAGGAACATGAATGCTGTAGAAGACACTGGACAACTGTCCTGATGGGTTGGGTAAAAGTCTTCTTTTGTATTCTAGTCTGAAGAACTAGTATTAGATTTGAAATAGAAAGAAATAAAAGGAAATATTTAGATAAAAAGACTCCATGGACATGGACTTTGAAGTGAGAAAAATGGCATGTCCATAGGCAATTATATGAGAAAAATATTTATAGTTTTGTAGTTTATTAGTAATATTGGTAACTGTGATAATAACTATCACAATTAAGACCCAAAAAATAAAATATTTTGTAAGCCTCATCACTGCCCCAATTTAGTTTGTATACACAAAGAAAATGTGGCACTAAGGGAATGTTTAAAATAAAGGAATGATTTATTTTTGTGACAATAATTGTAACACACGATTGAAAGCAAATCCTTATTGAATACTGAAAATCAATGAGTAAATCTGGAGAATGTCTAACATCATATAGATCTGGGCACGGCATTCTTCCTTCTTATTATATTAAACTAAGGCCACACCCCACCTCCTTGTCAGTGATCTGTTATGGAAATCAAATAATCAATGAAACAAGAGGCTCTCTTTCAAATATTATAACATATATGAATATTATCATAATTTCTGTGACAGAAACTTTCTCTTCTTTGAAGTATGATTTATTGTGTGCAAACACCCTATATTACTGCAATATATTAATGTTGCATTGCAGGAGAACTCAGAATAGGATGTCCGGCTGCTTGTGAGGAGGCAGAATAGATGTTGTTATGAGATCTTCTGTTATTTGGCTGCTGTTTTTATTAAACACCAGGATTTCAATTAAATCAGCTTCTCCATTATCTGTAGCCACACATAAACATTCCTACGCGCAGTGGCTGGATGAGTACAAATGATAAGATTAGTCTGCGTCTTTCCCTCGGAACTACAATGAAGTCTGGCTGTTTGATTAAGAGTTGTAATGATCTTTCTTATTTTCATGCTGCCATTTCTAAATGCTTATGACACTATCCTGATCCTGGTCAAACTAATGAAACATGCCACAAATAACACTCAATGCTGGATTACCTGACTGAGAGTGATTAAATATTAATTGATAGCCAAAATTGATAACATGAAATGAAAGTAGTGAATTAAGGGTAAGTAGGGACCTTCAATGTTTGCCTGTGTCATGGCATACTGATTAACAAATCGGCATGATCATGTACTTTATTAACCAATCCAGGCTGTGTATGACAGTAAAAGTGACTACCACTAACACTTAGATGTAGAGGACAGACTTAAAATAAGATAGACTGCCATTGTGCCAATCCTGTGCTTCCTAATATTCTCCATTGCAGAGTTTTCCCATTATTATCAACTTTTACATGTATGAAGATTACTGAAAATGAAAGAAATCTTCCTGAAGATAATGTTTCTGGTATTGTTAACAATTCCTGAGACATAAAAAGTACTTAAGCAATAAAATAGGTAAACATTATTAAATGGTTAAAGTTTGGCAATTTAAATTTTGGCAATTTTGCCCCCAGTTATGTTCTTTTATTTACCCAAAATATAAGGCCATAGAATGTGGTATTATGATGCAATGATGATTTGTACAAAATCAGCAGCAGTTTCAACATACCTGTTTGGTCAAGTATCTATCACTTCATTATGATGAAAAAATTCAGAGCTTTTTTCCTAGATGTCTTGAAATATTAAACAAATAATTGTTAGCCATCATCCCCTACTGTGCTCCAGCATTGTACAACTGTCAGCTAACTGCCACACAGTTATCCCAGGTCAGCCTGATTTCAACACTCCCTCTACCAATGTCTTTATAACGCCTACCTTGAAATGACTGCATCCTGAGAAGCTATCTAAACAATGTGCGTGGATGAGGGCACTAGCCTCTAGAAAGAGGGTTCAAAAGTTCTTGTGCTACACTGGTAGGTAAGATAAACCCATTGCTGGGAAATGTGAACAATCTTCTTCCTCCCTGCTGCCCTTCTAGTTCCAACAGAAATCACACATCTCATCTACCTGGTTCTCCTCAAACACCAGTACAGGTCACTTTCACTTTGTTTTCTATTAACCTGCTTCCTAAGTTTTTCAGTATTCAAAGAAATTTGGCCTTAATGCTGTTATTAAAATACACTGCATTTTTCTCATACTTCCATTCATTTATCACAGTGCAAGATGATACTGAATTTGTTGCCAATGTTCAGCCTTGGAAATAAGGCAATGCATTTTGTTTACTATGAGAAGAAACTGCCTAAGACTTGATGGACGGAAATAATTACTCTTGAGAGGAGAGAGAAGCAGAAAGCTAGTTTATTTTGATGTGTGCCGGCATACCTAAAATGCCAACATGGAAGGAGCTCAGAAGAAAAATGCTGAACTCTTTCAGATGTTAAAGGAGAGGTGGGATAACAAAAAACACAAAAAAGACAGCAAAATCAATAGATGTGCTGATCTATTCACTTTTATTACTGAACTTTGGGGTTTTGAGCTGAATTTCAGCTATTCCACATGTCCCTAGATATAATGAAGGAATGATATAGGCTCCTGTAAGTTATGGGGTTTATCTCATACATGTGAGTGCCTCGTAACTTATTAGTGCCCAGAGCTATAATGAGTTATGTTTCAGTTCTCCTACGGAGTCTCCAAAACGTGTAACTCACCAAAAGCCTGGGCCATTTCATTTATTTAATGCCTTTTTAGTACTGGAGTTTCTAATCCAGAGTTTGTTAATTCTTTTGCATCGTTACTTGGTAGTGTCCCCTGTGGTATGTTAAATTCCAAAGGTCAGAGGCCTCTATATATTTTGCTGAAGTGAACATTTTCTGCAACAACATCTAAGGAATAATATTTGGGGGTGGCACACCAATACATCATGTCATGCTGACATTTATATCATGAAGTTTACTGTTTTGTGGTGATGCTGTTCATAATGTAAGCCGTTGACTTGTTTGCAATCACAAGTTTGTAGGATATAGTGGTCTGGTAAACATCTCTTGTGGAGGTTTGCAATGACTGCTCTACAAATTTTCGGAGATGTTTTGCCTTTTCATTTTGGTAGGAGTACAGATAAGATGATAAAAGGCTCTATTCATCTAATGCTATTTCTGTGGGAGTATGTTCAAATTTTCTTGGATTCCCCTTTCAGGTGGCCGTATGGATATAGATGTGGATCATCATTCTGAACAATAGCCCTGGAGAAAATTGCATTTGTTGGAACTGATTCCAAAGAACAAAGTTGTATTAAAAGTGGCCTTTTGAACATAATAAAATAATATTGCTTTGGGCTGCATGTGCTTTTCTGCTGTATCTTGACTGTTCATTGGCCTTGTCACAAAGTGCCATAGACAAGAAATAATGGAGACCCTTATTGAGTTTTAAATGCATCTTTGTTAAAAAATGTGGGATAGAACTGTTTTATGATAATATTAAATAATTTAATTAAATAAATGAAACAGTGTTCTTGAAATAATTCAACATTTTATTATTTGTTGTCTTATAACTACTAAGAAACATTTTAAGATGTGACTGCAAAGACCCTCATGATTAAAGATGGCTATGGTATTTCTTTATTAATGGTTACTTGCCTGAAAGATCTTGTCAATAGATCTAAAAGATACACCATTTGTCCTTTTTATCATAAATAGAATGCATTCCTTTTCTTTCTTGGTGTACGTTCATTACGTGGCCACTGATTTTACTTGAAACTAGAAGGAAAAGCACAAGTAAGAAGTCCTTACTGATTGGAAACACGAGTTGTCTATACCAAAGTCAATTTTAATTGTCTTTGGGTCCTCTTCTTTCCTGGAATGCCTGGGTAACTTCTCTTCTTGTTCCTGTGAGTAATTGAGAGATGATAGAATTTGTATATTACATTAAAGGATTCACATTTGATAATTCTAAAAGTGAAAGTCCATTAAAAAAGAGCCCTAATTAAAATAAAGTCGCTGAATTCCCTGGAGGAACCAAGTTTTTCCCCGAAGAGCTCAGCAGCAATCAAGAAGCGAAGAAAAACAACCAGTTTGTGGAACTTGATAAACTCAAAATTAAGTGTCTTTAAAAATCAAGCAGCATTTAGGGTAGGTTACTGTGTTACAGATAGTCACAAAGCACTTTAGCTAACTGTGTTTCTCATCTTAGATGTTGTCTGCACAGTCTTGGTTTTCATTACTTTCCAGCTTCGTATTTGTTTCTGACTCTCACACCCTTGACAATAAGGAGTAATTTACTGTACTACAGACATAATGTAAACTAACATAATGAGATGCTGATAATTCCAGAAGAGATACAGGAAAATATTATAAAAGCAAATGAACAGGGCATCCTCCGATAAATGCTGAGGCATCAACAACAGAAGTGGGGTTTGCTTTTCACTGTAACGTGGGAAAGTATTTCTTTTTATTGTCCAACCTCAATTATCACTTAAAACAACAACTATGCATATCTTTTAAAAGCTGATTAGAAGCAACATTTCTTCTTTGGTTCCTGGTACCAAAGCCTAAGTCCACATTCATGTCTTTCCTTGTGTGTTTGTGTGTGTGTGTGTGTGTGTGTGTGTGTGTGTGTATGTGTGTTTGTGTGTGTATGTTTTGTGATTCACTGGTGCCGCCAGGCCAGGGGTGAAAGGCTACTCACTGGGTCCTGAGTATCTGACTAGTGGTTACATCACTGCAAATGATGACTTTCTCTCACACAGCAGGCCCCCCCCCTACCTTTGGCCTTGAGCTTATTGACATTCCATTATTCTATTTTTATATATGCTTGGATGTAAAGAGCTTGATCTTATGCATGCAACCACACCTGTTACAAGCCTGTGACGGTCAAGGTACATCATGCCTGTAATAAATCATTCTCACCTGTGTTACCCGACTTCTATATTTTCCTTCCTCCTCTTATGCCACACTTTCTGAGCCTTGAATGAAGTCATACAGCTTTTCTACTTGAGACTGAGGTGAGAAGTCAAAATACATTCTAATTAATTCAGCAACTCTACTTTCTTCATCTTGTTGAAATTGATGCATCTTGTTTTGACTTCTAATTAATCTGAAAATGTCCACTCTTCTATGGATCATTTAAGATTATCTTTCTTTACTAGAAAACATATTGATTTGCAAAAAACTTAAGAATCCATGTATATAAGAAGGTATAAAGTGCTACTTTAATACAGATTAGGTAAAAATACTAAGATAATTTTTGGTGCCAAAATTTCACTCTGTTTTCTCCTAGGTTCCTTATTCCTGCGAGAAACATCCAAAAATTGACAGAAGACACAAGGGAGGTCCTTCAGAAGTTAGAGTTTATTTATTACAAAGTAAGGTATCATGGAGATAGGAGAGTGGGCAGTGACCAAAAAGATCATTCTCTCAACTTGCAAACCAGCGTTATATAGATAAATTTTGTATGTTGCTTTTAATTTCCTTTCTTTCTTTCTTTCTTTCTTTCTTTCTTTCTTTCTTTCTTTCTTTCTTTCTTTCTTTCTTCTTTTTTTTTTGTGAAACAAGGTTTTTCTTTATAGCTTTGGAGCCTGTCCTGAAAATCACTCTGTAAACCAGGCTAGCCTGAAACTCACAGAGATCCACCTGGCTCTGCCTCTCCACTAGAGGCACCTATGTCCTGTGGTGCAAGCCTGGCAAGCAGAATTGATAAAAGAGGGACTTAGGAGTGGTTGGGAAGGTACATCTTCTTATAAAACTAGAAGAAGAAGAAAAATGATCCAGACTTGCTAAACATGTTGCCTGTCAATCAAGACTGTGGTTATACCATCACTTTTTATAGTGGCATTTTATTTGTGTTTTAATAAAGCTTGCCTGAAGATTGGAGGGTAAAGCTAGCCATAATAGGCAGTCATAGAGGCCAGGTGATGGCAATGCACATCTATTATCCCAATAGCCAAACTATTCAGCCATAGTAGCCAGGGAGTAGTGGTGCACAGCTTTAATCCCAACATGAGAGAGGACAATAATACAATAGGACATTGGAGTTCATCTGCTGTCAATCTGTGTCACACTGAATAGAGGATAGCCCAGTCTTCGTAAAAAACTTTCTAGTGGCTGGTTGCTTGGCTTTTTTGATCATTAGCTTGAACCCCAGTATCTGTCTCTGGGTTTTTATTATTTGAGCCACAACATTTTGTCTAGAAGGCAGCCTTAAATACTTTTTCTTTCTGCACAAGTCTTTTGACTTAGTATTATCAGTCAGAGTAAACACTATGTACTGTGCAGTAAAAGTGTTTATATCAAATTCACACACATGTATCATACCAAACAATATTCCTGTCTAACTGAAGTCTGTAAGATTTTTATATTATCTTTCATATTAACAATTTCCCTTTCTGCTTTCACTTTAATTCTTTAATAATAAAATTTAAAAAGTATTCAAATACCACCAAGGAGTGTATAGATTCTATTGTTTATCATTGTACATAGAACATGCATTTTTCTCTTCAACTTCTCCACAAGTGTGACATAGTTGAGCTTCCACTGGCCTTGAAAAAGGACACTCCATGCATTGCTCTTTTGTTTCATGCATGAGGAGGTATGCGTTTTGACCACAATTTTGTCCCTCATTTAAACTCAGCTACAATTTAGGAAGCATATATATTTTTAGGCAAAATATTTTTGAGTTCTATGTAATCCTAAGGGATGAGTGGGGCAGCAGTTTGAGATCTCTTTTTCTTGTTGTGGGAATGTTCCCTCTTGTGACTGGCATAGAACAGGTCTTTGTTTTCTGAAGGTCAGGTGACAATTACACTAACTATAAACATTCATTCTATTCTACTGATAAGTGATTTCTACTTTAAATTGCTTCTAAATCTTTTCTCACCCACCTTAAATCCAATATTTATTTTAACCTTGAGCTGCCTAAGACCTTTAATAGGAAGCTTCAAAGCATTTTAAAAATCATATCCTTTTTAAATCTTTCTCATCTGAATGCAAGTGCCTTGAAAGCTCAAACAGTGTTAGCTGTTCTTATTGAAGTTTATAATGCTTTAGATATTCAAATCAGCTCTGTGTCTTCCATTTGTTATGCAAATCTTTAAACTTTATATACTGCATGGTTTATCTACATTAATACAGCTTTCACTAACAGGTCTTACCAGAGCAGATATACTCTGAAGGTGCACATTTTTAGTGACTTGAATTACCATAAAATCATAAAAATAGTGTGTATTGCTTTACTCTAATCAGACTCAGTTTTATGTGGTTGCTGAAAGCCCTTTTACATTCCATTCTGTGTCTGGAGGTCTGTGTATAAAACTGATTCAGAAAAAGCAAAGTGAAGACACCTGCTGGCTTATAGCACAAATACTAAAATGTCTCAGTGCCTGCTGAAAGGAGAATTGGAACAATATGTCATTACTGAAGGCTCACTTGCAAGTTCTAATGTATTATAATGAAAACAGTATGACAGACCTAATGAGACAGTGAAGATTTGGGTAATTGTTTCTACAATGTATGGTAACTTTTCCAGCCGTTATTGGCAAACATAAAACCTAATGAGATTTTATTAATTTAAATGCAGTACGTCTGCAAAACATTTCCTTCCCCGCGTTCTCCTAAGTCTTCGTTCCACATGGACTTGATCCTTTTAAGTTAATTGTTCGGCGTGGTACGCTCTCTAAACAAAACACTTGACATAAATGTGAATCAAGCTTTGATTTTTCCATTTATATTTGTACACATTGTCCTGACGCAATATATTGTATACATCTCAGGAACTCCTTCAGTGCGGTGTTTAATAGCGTATCATTTGCATTCATGCTAGAACTGTTTTATTAGAATATTTTTTGGTATTTTTCTAAGCTACATAAATGCCATTTCCTCTTAATTTGTAAAGGGAAGAAATTAATTTCCTGCCACATGTTTTAGATTGTCAAAAGATTAGAGATAAACAGAGGCAGCACTCTGCCCCTTGATTGCCTCTTATTCAGCCACTTGCTCTTAGCTGATGTTTAAAGTATTGAATAAGGTTGAGGACTGAGTCTGTTTCTGTGAAATTTAGCTTCCAATACCGCTCCATGCTTTTTCACAAAGACATTTCCCTTGAACACTAAAAGTATGCTTCCTAACGTAGCACACGTTTAAACACAAGAGAGGAACTTGAGATAATGTTTATTTTTTGCTATTCATCTTTAATGTTTCCCCATTTTTACTTCAATTCATTGCTTTATGTCTTTTTAAGCCACAGAGCCACACACTTGTGGTAGGTGAAATCACGTTTCTTGACAAAGGCCCCAGTAACACAGCTGCAGCTCCTGGTAGAGAAAGCAATAGAACTGTCAGGAAGTTCAACAGTATATTGTCTCTGTGAGAATAACTGAAAAAAACATTGCATTCACATTCCCCCAGAGCTTTGCAGGTCACTTTAGATTTTCATTACAACATTTCATTTCAGTGAACAACTGTGTAGAAAACTAAGGTGTCTGTTGTTATCCAGCGTTTTCCATTTGAACAGATGAGACTGAAACAAAGCATATTAATCTAGTTCAGTGACATAAACCGCTGAAATTGTGAAAATGAATACTTTCCATGAACGTATTACTGCCTTATTTGACACATGACCCTTTCGATAATGTGTTTCTTATGTTCTTGAGTTTGCAAATAGTTGAAGTACTTAAATGGTTAATAATTTTACAATAATTTAAAGAAGTTTCTGCTCAAAATTCAACAAAGAAGGTGAAATTCCACTAAGTAGCAAATATTTCCATGAGGAACTTGGAGCCACACATTCTTAATGTCCACATATTCTATGGATAATGAACCTTTTCTGTGCTTCTAAAGTACGTGCATAGATCAAAAAACCGCAAAAAAAAAATCCTATCACCAAACCAATGTAAATATATGTTACCCCCCTTGAATTTGAGAGGTTAATCAGGCAATTAATTAACACATTATTTTTAAAATGTAATGTTATTAGTATAGTGCAGAGTACTTTGATATAATGTTGATGTCTTTAAATTTGTTATAATATTCTGAAAAGTCTATTTTGATAGTTAGAAGTAAAAAAATATTGGATGGAAAAATTATAAATTCCTACTTCTAAGCATATTTCCAATGTTGAAAAGTTCTTTTGACGTTTCCTAGGAACTGAAACCAGGGCACTGAATTCAGGTTTGTGTTGTTATCCACAAGAGCTTTTCTCCTTCCTTGTCAGTCCTTGGCAAAGCACCCTCTGCCACACTGTTCTCTTGAATGTTCACTAAAAGCACAGAATGTTTGAAGATTTAGGAATAAAATGTTGATGCTTTGCTATATATTTAACACACCTGTGCTTTCTTATATGCCACACATGAAAGCATGGAAGCGTGAAACCTGTAATAAAACACCCCTTTTTGGATGGTTTTATTGCATATGACAAAAATACACTTTTATATTATCTATTTCTATTAAAACCTAAAAATAACACACACACACACACACACACACACACAGAGGGAGAGAGAGAGAGAGAGACAGAGACAGAGACAGAGAGAGACAGAGAGACAGAGAGACAGGGAGACAGAGAGACAGAGAGAGAGAATGGCTCATTTGGATAATTCATTTAGTTTTTCAATTATACGAGTTAATTGAAATGAGCTGGAAATGTGGAAATTATTGCTGACTAACCATTTTCCCTATGTTTTTTTTTTGTTTGTTTGTTTTTTTGTGTTTTTCGAGACAGGGTTTCCTCTGTGGTTTTGGAGCCTGTCCTGGAAGTAGCTCTTGTAGACCATGCTGGTCTCGAACTCACAGAGATCCACCTGCCTCTGCCTCCCGAGTGCTGGGATTAAAGGCGTGTGCCACCACCGCCCAGCTTCCCTATGTTTCTTAATCAGACTTCATAAGTTTTCCTCTGCCAACCAAAATATGAAGAACACGGTAGTAGGTACTGTTGTCCATATAGATATTTATTTTACACGTATAGTTTTGGTAAAGCAGCATGAAGCAAACTTCCTTGAAAATTTTATATACCACATTCTATTGGAATTCTGGCAACTAGTGAAAGTGTTCTGATATCATTTTCTTGTGTATAAAATGGATAAAAAATTAATACTTTACATAGCACTACAACTGTTATGTCAAATACTGTGTAACACCTTCTGCCAACCCAGAACACTTAATAGCATCTAAATAAATGCCTCCTCATCTCAGATATTGGTGGTTCATTTTGTCACCTTTCATATTGTATGGGAAATAACCAAAGTCAGTCCTTGTTTGTCCATGAGCAGGAAAGCAGACCCAGCGCCTGCCACTTCACTTCCACTACAGCAGCCCATGCTCTCTAGAGACAGAATGAATTCTACTGGCAATATCTGTCTTCCTTGTGAGAAACATACTCGCAAACCCAACTGCACTGTCTCTTTTCTTCATCTAATTTCACTTCTTTTTACTTTAAATCTTTCAGCCTCAGTAAGTTTTTTGTTTTGTCCTCTGGCTTCTCCTCAAAGGTGTATGCCAATTATATTTTTGTCTAGATTAAATTCATTTATTTACAAAAAAGTGGTTTTTTTAATCCGTAAGATATAATTTACACATTCAGCTACTTTAATAGTATTTGGGAGAGCTTAATATTAGGTTTGCCTTCCCTTTTATCATCAATGTTTGTTAGTTTATATGTTAGTCCTAATTCTTCAGAATCTATACTAAAAAGCAAGCTCATTATACAGAAGAGTTATCTTTTAAGGTCAGGTTGTATTAAAAGGTGAAATGAGACTCATTAAAAGAAATGTATTGCACGTTTAGATCAGTGGGGTTGAGGTTTCTACTTTATAAAGAAAGACATAATCCCAATTAATATTTTTATTCGTTTTTCTTGGCATACCCGAGATGAAGAAGAGGATGATGTGCTTGCAACATGAGAGTAAAAGGTCAGAAACACTTTAAAGAAATAATATTGATCGAGCATCATTCACTTTTTATCACAACTTTCTCCACTATCAGCAGAGGTTATTTTGTTTGTTTTTTTTGTGTTTTTGTTTGTTTGTTTGTTTGTTTAACCTCTGGGCAAATTATCCTATCATAGGCACTCCTCTGAAAGACAGCTCCAACTCAGTAATTCAATGGGATATTATCTTACAGACATCTATTTGGAACAACCGGAGCTGTCATTGAACTGTGGAATGACATTTGGAGTTCATGTTAGGGTCCTTTACCCACAACAATTTTTTAAACCACATAATGTATATTTTACACTGAAAAAATAAAACATTATTTTTCTAATGAATTATATATATATATAGTGCAATATGATAATTAGCTTAATTTTCCAGAAGTATATATGTTAGATTCAAGTTTTGGTCAAGGAATTGTCTTTCAATGAAAAGATTTTAAAGGTTAAAGAACTTTATTCCAGCAAAATTCCACAAATGATTTCAAAGAGGACTGTGGTTTTTGTCCATGTACTATTGGACACCATTTCAAATTCATATGCCATTTTATACTAGTTGAAAAATATGTTATAAATTCATAGATTAAATACCACTTCAACTAAGAATAATCAATCAAAAATGACTGCTGATTGATTTCTTTTGTAAATGAGAATATACTTATTGTCTAATTGATTCCAGTATGCTCTAAAGGTGATGTGAAAGTCATATATTCAAAAGAATATTGCAGCTGCTTTAGTGAGAATCTTAAATGTTCAAAAATGTGATTCACTGAATAACAGGAGATTGTTTTTCTGTCAAGAGAAGAAAATTTATGACCTATTCACTTATTTTAAACTTAACATGAATGTTGATAATAAGCAAAAAAATGAGCTCATAAAGAGTTCCCAATTTTTAGTTTTGTCAATAGTTCCTTCCCAATTACTTTGAATAAAAAATGTTTTCCATGAAGTATATAATGCCTCCTACAGTAAGTCAAATATGTGAAAATCTCCTGAGTCCTATGACTTCAGTGCAGGTAAGAAACAGATGGCTCCACAGCCAGGGATATTTTAAAACCAACATTAATATAAGATGAAATAAACCACTCATTAAGAATGCCATTTAACTCATGGAAACTGTTGTTGACTTTGTTACCTAAACTATTTCATGATTCTACAAAGGAATAAAAAAAACTTTAATTAATATATTATATGACGAATGTGTGGCACTTACTATATTATTTATAATAAAAATTTCTTCTGCCAGGATAAAATGAATAGTACCTTAGTTTCATGAAACCTAGTCTATAGACATTTTTAATTGCTTTCATGGTACTCAGAAATGCTTATTAGATAAGTCTCCTTATATTTTTTTTTAAAAAAATGTTTTAGCTTATATGATAGCCTAGGGCAAAAGAATCCATGCTAAGAACAGTTTTTCCTCTTCTGGCTTCATGATAATAAGAATTTTATTGGCTATTAAAAATACAGGCAATTTTGATAGTGAGCTAACCCTTAATGTATCATATACCTAACTATATTGCCCCCAAATGCCAAAAGCCAAATGCATATAAATAGCAGCAACAAAAATCCTTAAGATTAATAAGTGGTTTTGTCTTCTTTTAATCTGTTTTAATATCATAACAAAGTTATAAAATTATATAATATACTATATTTATTATATAATACACATACGTTTATATGTAGTTATCGTTTAATGTATTTGAAGTATAATTCCTGGTAATAATAAATGCTGTGGTTTGAATATGTTTTACATATATGCTAAATGCTCAATTATTAGATCCTTGATTTTGCTACGACATTTTAGAAATTAACTTAATTTTGACAATTTATCACTTGCACACAATTCATTCTTTTCACACTCACTATCCTACCTTTCATTATGATACTCTCATGCTCATTTGCCTCTCTAATCCCACCAAATTCCAGTTCCGTTTTCCTTACTTTCTGGTTGTCTCAGATTTGACCCACTGGACTTACCCATGCTCGCCCACAGGGCCAGGAGTGTGGATCTTTCTACTGGAATGAATAACTGACCACTGACTATATCACCGAGAAAATGACTTCCTCTCCATCAGCAACTATGAACTCAGAGCATAGTTTTAAGAGGTGAAAAGACTTCAAGAGTTTAGGGCTACTTGAAGTTGTTTGGTATTATTAACCGCACTGCATTCGACAAGGTTGAGATAATGTATGCTGTTACTGTTATTTACAAGTTTGGCTTTGTCAGGTCCACCATCTGGGTAGATCCTTTTAAGTAGAATTAACAGCAGAGGAAAACAAATGCATTCTCCCTAACATTCTGCAAGTTCACCATTCGTTTTGTGGCCCTAATACCCACCTAAGCTCTAGTCCTTCAATCTTCACAAGACTGCCTTCAGCTTCAGGGTTCTCTTCTGCATTGCCGTGTCCTGGCCATTGTTTACAGACTAACTTCTGTCCTGGCCATTGTTTCCAGACTAACTTGAGTACTGTGCTCTTATGTATATTTTCATACTATAATGCATTGTAGTTTTCTGGTCAATGTTTCCAGACTGACCTGACTACTATACACTTGTGATCATTTACATACTTTAAGTTTCACCTTGAACATTTCTCAAAGTTCTGTTGGATAAAACTGGTTCCAAGTAGTGTCCATGCGAAGTAATGGAACCTTTCAGGAATTCTGTTCTATCACTGGACGTCAGGTCATTCAAGGCATTCTTTCAAGGGGTTCAGCATGATGACAGCCTCTTCCTTTTTCTTCTTGTCATTTCTCAATCAAGTGGTGGGAAATTCTGTTTTGCCAGGCGTCTACAGCCCTGATATACTGTCTTGCTTCTAATTCCCAAATAGTATGGCTGATGGAGATACGAAATGTTCTAACTTCCACTACCTGATCACATATAATGACAGAAAGATGACTACCACATCACATATTTTTTGACCCCATAATAACTACACAAGTTTTGGATATCAAAAATATCTAAGACATGACATGGTGTCTCTGCTCCTGCGGGAAAGAAAATGAACTGAAGTGATCTCCAAATCACATAAAAGGTGAAGCTGGAGTTTCGAGTTCACTCTAAAGCAGCTTTTCTGGAGTCAGCATTTAATTCCAGCATTTGGTACAATGAACCATTATCTAAGTGAAATAACTGCCCAGATATAATTTAGAGAGAGTAACGAAAAGTGCCAATACATGAATGATAATTTTATTCATTAAGTAATCTTGGGGAAATTACAGCATTCTTGCCTTCAAATCCCTGGCAGGCAAGAAGATATTTATGGGCCCAAATGGTAGATCCCACCATGATGAATAAATATATAGTGAAGAAATGGGAGAGAAAGAAAATGCCATGGAGAGAAGCCAAAAGGAACAATGAAGGATTCTGAGAAGTAGGCTGATGTTGAGGTCTACTTGCCACCTGGGATCATGGTGATGTCCAGGCTGGGCTGCTGTTAAAGGTTGTGTATTGGTCCCTGATACTACAACAGTAAGGGTCGATTGTGAATATACATGGCTCATGTTGCCACCACCAAAAGATGTAAGGATGCCCAGTGAGGATGTATACAGGAAACCAGAGGACTTGAAATACACCAATGACCCATTGTAATGAACATTTGCTAGGAAAGCTAGTTGGACAAAAGAGTCTACTATCTGACTCACCATTGCCAGTGCTGCATGGATGGATGAAGACGTGTTGGAGAGGAGGGGACGAAGAAGAAACAAAGAGGTGGTTTTGTTTTCTTGTGCTTTGTTTTGTTTTTGTTTGGTTGCTTGCTTTGCCTTGTTTTATTTTGGTTTGATTTTTTTTTTTAAGTTTCATTTGTTGAGTCACTGCAAGGGTGAGGGAAGAATATGGGGGTGGCCGGGAGATGAGTAGAATTAGGGTGCATGATATTAAATTCCAAAAGAATCAATAAAGAAATGATGTTTAAAAAATTGCAGTATTGTAGAATTTTACTGATGATTTATCTTTTGAATGACTTGTACGTCTCTGTAAATGAATTGCCATTACTTCATCACTATAATAAAATAAATGTTTGTATTAAAATAAACACATGACTACTAAATTTAAAAGCTTAAAATGCAAATGTTTGCATCATAATAAAATTTATAACTAGTTCATCAATTTTCTGTTTTTATATGGCTTTAAAAGTGTCTACAATGTATATCTCTATGTATTACTTAAAGAATACATCAAAATTTGTAGAAATTTAAATGATATAAAACTATATATGTGGTATATGTTAATAACAGAGAGTACATCCAAACTAAACGTTTCTAGACATATCAATATTTATCAATAGTTTAAATTACTTAATTATAAATTATATATCAATACATTATGATATTTGAAAAACATTAGATAAAATACTAAATTATTTTCTAAAACATCTTCCCATTTCTTTTTTGTCTATTCAACATGTTACTGTAAAAGTATTTGTTTTTCAATTACTGACTATAACTCAAAGCAGGTAGGCATTTCTAAATACTACTTCATAATAGATTTTCACATTTTCTGTGAAAAACATATAAAACCTTCTAGAAAATGTGATGGGAAGTTAGGAACCTTGGATTTAAAAATTATTTCTTCATCTTGTTTTTTTTTTCTGGTTTTAGTTTCTTTTCTTTTGTTTTGTATTGTTTTGTTTTATATTTTTATTTATTTTATTTTTTTTATTTCTTTAAGGAAGGGTTTCTCTCTTTGGAGCCTGTCCTGGAACTTGCTCCGTTGACCAGCCTAGACTCAAACTCACAGAATTCTGCCTGCTTCTGCCTCCAGAGTGCTAGGATTAAAGGTGTGTGCCACCATTGTTTGGCTTACTTCTATATATCAATAAACCTTTTTGTTTAGTATCAAAATTCCCCATGGGCAGTAGTCCTAATAGTCTTCCTTTTCAATTTATAAAATGTTTGCATTATCAACATTAAGTGCTCCATTTGAAAGAATAATCTGTACTAGAAAACAAATTCCACAAGTGCTCATCCTTCTACAGTGTAATAAGGCAATTTCCAGAAAAGAACTTGAGGTTTTGTTATATGTATCTTGTTAGGTTACTGTTGTTATGATATTGAGTCTATAGCTGGTTACTAATTTTATATTGAGTTTTAGAATTATATTATAGAATATTCTAGACCATTCTTAATTAATTAGCCTTGATTGTGTTAATAAGAATTAGGCATATTATTTATACATAAACATCTGAAAGTATACACATACATACACACACATACACACATACTATCCTTAATTCAAAAAAAAGTTCTGATTATTTATCTCATGTGATTATGACCAACATTTTATTTTTATTCTGAAAGCTTTAGCTCCATGCCAGATTTCACAACAAATTAAAGAAAAGGAAATATTGATCTTGATTTTAAAAATAAAAATACATTGAAGATCAGTGATTTTGGGTTTCCCTGTATTTTTACTGACTTATTCAATCTTTTGATTCTGAATTCTCATTAAAGGAGAAAAATTCAATTTAATTTTGGCACAAACTATATTTGGGGTGTGAAACTCTTGTAGACAGACTGTTCAGTTTCTGGTTATATTCATTTAGAAGTAGAAGTATAAAAATTGATAGGTTAATTACTAAGTAGACTTTTCTATAAATTACTATATAATAATATTAGTTAAAATACCCATTCATATCTCCCTGTTCTTCATATTAGGAAGACCAAAAAAAAAAAAAAAAAAAGAAAAAAGAAAAAAAAAAACCTAATCTCTGAAGACCTTGAATAAGTGTGAG
>NW_004949100.1:4614022-4623275 GCF_000317375.1 Microtus ochrogaster | reverse complement strand
AGTTTCTGGTTATATTCATTTAGAAGTAGAAGTATAAAAATTGATAGGTTAATTACTAAGTAGACTTTTCTATAAATTACTATATAATAATATTATAGGCTCTACCCATTCATATAAACCTTGTCTCAAAAAAAACAAAAACAAAAAAAAAAAAAAAAAAAGAAAGAAAAAAGAAACAAACCTAATCTCTGAAGACCTTGAATAAGTGTGAGCATACTTCATGATTTCTAAATAAATGCTATTTATCAATATATGCACAAGGTTGAGAGCAAAGAAAATATCTACAACTTTAGAGCTTCTAGATTCATAGAAGCCCTGCTTTAAATATCTACTCATCTGCTATCATCCCAACACACCCACACATACCCACATTCAACATTACTCTGTGTTATGCCCAAATTTGCGAAGTACTTGCAAAAGCCAACAAGGAGACTGAGTCTCCTATCTAAAAGCAAAGAATTTTTATTTTATGCAAATTTGCAAACTCGGTCTCTCCACATGCCCAACATATTGGAATAAACAGAGAGTCCCGAGGCCAGTTAGAATTGGTTTTTTATAGTGTTAAAGGTGGGGGTGAGGGGTTTCTGAGGCTCAAGACCCCTGATTGACTGACATTTGCCTGGGGGTGTCCTGGTGCATGTCTGCTGGTAGGTGTTCCTATCTACAGTGGTTGGAACGCTAGGCATTTCCTTTAGATGGTCGGTATTTGGGTGGTGCTCCGGTAATCTCGGTTTGTGGTTCTTGCTGCAGCCAGATAAACTACTGAGACTCAGGCCCTTATTAAATTTATTGATGGCTGAGTCCTACTTTGGCAGGTGATAATGGTTGGAAGTAAAGAACTTCCTTTGGGTGATCTGTTTCTATTTAGCTTATCATGGCTGGCTCCTTCACTGAACAGCTAGATATTACCACATGAATTTTAAAGGATCCACAGAGTCAATCTATATGGGCAACTTGCTCCAACAGTAGTGCCTAACATATTATCACATTTGTTATGTGTGTACATACACACATACACAGAAACACGTGCGTGCACACGCGCACACCCCCCCCCACACACACACCCCTGTATATTGTGGGGAACACCTGTAAAAAATCCAATTTATTTTGAGTCAAATCAATTAATTGTGAAATTCATGTAAAGAGTCAATAAAGTAAATTTTTAATGGTCCTGTTTTATTCCATTTAAAATCATATTCTAAAAGTTACAGCTAAGCCCTTCAAACCTGTGAAGATAATTTATTTAGTGACCAAATGTTTGGTGTATGCCAAACATTAACTTTGGTTTAAATGTTATTAATTTCTCCAGTATTTCTTGGATTATATAATTTAGGAACTTTTATTTTTCTAGTTTATTTTTTCAGTGCTCAGTAAACTTTTATCAGAAATTTTTTTTTGACATTTAGTCTGTTAAACTATGTCTAACCATGATTTCCTTTTAAGAGCATGTACAGCTCCTGTAACATTTTGTAAAAATAGCATGACTTCATGGGACAAATGAATATGTATAATGAAAATATTTAAGCCCTCATTTTCCTTCAGAGAAGTAGGGCTCATAAAATTCTATTCTGGTAAAGTAACTTTATACTGTCTACCTCATTT
The DNA here is from genome assembly GCF_000317375.1 of Microtus ochrogaster. Taxonomy (NCBI): domain Eukaryota; kingdom Metazoa; phylum Chordata; class Mammalia; order Rodentia; family Cricetidae; genus Microtus; species Microtus ochrogaster. Next base: position 4,621,673 of record NW_004949100.1, on the reverse strand, counting down.
GTAAACAATATGTAATAACATTTACAAAATATTAAACAAAAAAGTAAACAACTCACTCACTAAAATCAATTATAACTAACTCCAGGTGGGTGAATTTTGGCTTTTATTTTTCTGCTTCAAAGGCTTTAGATTTCTTTGGAAACATATCTTTAATGATGACTTTTTCACATCAGTTGATTCTATATTTTTATGAAACACATAATTTATCAGAGAAGGATTTTAAGTTTTCATCATAAGTTTGTCATGTATATTTCTATGTCTGCATTCATTAAAGTTTGGGTTACATGTAAGCACAAGTTGAAAAGAGCAAAACCAGCTTTAAACAAGGAGGACATCTCCACTAGTAGGAATTTTATATCACAGATGTGAAGTCACGATCTTTCTGGTGTGGTGGTGTCACATATCCATCTACCTTTTCTATTATTAGAACGAACACCAACACAGTGGAGAGGGTGCTCTTGCTGTCACAGGGCATATACTTAGACTACATCTGAACAGTATTTTTCAGGAAGAAGCGTTCGATGACTTGATCACTTGTCATAAGGCTCTTAGGGAAAGATTTTACAAAGAGTTCAGGTTCCTTTTCTGTTTTAATCTCGAAAACAATGAACAAAGGCCCTACTTTTTACCATAGTAAAACCCAAGTGTTTTTCAAAAAATCCTTGCGAATATCAGGAATGATACAGAATTTTCTGTACCTTTTATGTTCTTCTGCATCAGTTGTGTCAGTCTTGTTATTAATTTTTCTATTGTTGCATTTGTATTCCACTCTTAATTCAAGTTGTTCAGCTTCTTAAGTGGTACGGTGGGAATTGCATTATCACTTGGTAACCCACATCAAAAGAAGCTCCCAACCAAGTTATGGAGTAAGCAGGCTGGTGAGTATATAGTGGAGAACATTATTAATCAGATGGTATCCACAGTAGTATAACTACAATTTTCCCTACAATGCTTTCTGTCATTGATTCAGCTACAGTGCTTCTAACAGTAATATTTCAAAAATGTCTGTTATGAAACAATGTCCCAAGACATAAGTTGCTTCCACCTCTTTGGGATATTAGGCATACAAATGATATATATGAGAATGTTTCTGGCAAATAGAGTGTAGTGCGTGCGTGTGTGTGTGTGTGTGTGTGTGTGTGTGTGTGTGTTTATATGGAGAAAGAACTAAAGAAACAAGAAATTGATTTTCAGCATTCTGCGAAATTTGTATTTTATACTCAAAAAGTTTTCTATACAATAGCTGCAAATCTACACTTTTTGTGCTAAATAATTCATTTTCAAGCATGGTTTTCCTACCAGAAGAAGAATAATGTATCTCTGTTCATAGACTAGGAAAATAACTTTGTGACAGGAATTCTTAGAAACGTACACCATGATTCTTCCATTTCACTTTGACCCCTCCGGGTAACAATACACACGCTTTCTTGTGTGACCTAATGCTGAGCTTCTTTTAGGATCTTGCTTTTCATCCACTTATGTGAAGCTTTGTATTAAGAACATTGTATAAACGACATAAAAATTTATCGGAACTCAGAATTCATTTTGCGCCTTCATGTGTTTTAGAGGATTGCTAAATAGATAGCAAGTTATACTGAATTCACCATCCAACAACATCAGAACTTTAAGTAACAAGTACTGATCCTATCATGAACGCAAACCTGCAAAGAACCTTCTGCTTTCACCCAAACTTTCCAGGTCCTAGATTGTTTTTTTTCAAATGCTTCTTCTGTTGAACAAACTTTTCAATGTAATTTAGATATGTATCTCCAGTTTTGTCTTGGCTAAACAAAATTGCCTAGAAAGTCACGTGACACTTTCTTACCTTTATGTGTAATGTGCTGATACAATGTTTCTATGAGTTTATATATTAAGAGGAATTTAAATTTAAATTGTTGGATTGGTGCTTACTATCTTCTGCTGTGCCATTAAATCCTTATATCTATAGGAAGTAAAATAAAGTGGAAGAGGGAAAAAAGGAATAACTAATAAGACTATCATTACAGAAACCTGAATGTGATATCTAAGTAATTTTACAGAAATTCATATAGAATGCAATGGCTTGATTTGGTTCCATAAAAAAAAAAAAAACGGGAAACAGCATATGGCTAGACACAAGGAATTCTTGATTTTTCAGAATGTCATGTTGAGTTTTCCTAGTCTTCAAGACAGAAAAGCATGATGCCATGTAATCAAAATAAAATAAGAATAATGAACTTTTCAAAATAATGCTGGACTGCATAATAACATCTCAGGAATTTAGAAGGCAAAATGCTGGAAAATCATGAAATTATTTTGGAATTCCAATTCAATTTCCAGAAATTAAGTAGCTAACAAGGAAAGAATGAACAAACATATAAGGGTGAAAGATTATTTCTTCCAGATTTTTTTTCTCACAAAAATATAATTTGGATACCTAAATGAATCCCGTAGTTTATTGTATTCTAACTAACACTCATACATTTACAAAGAAAAGAAAACAAAACAAAAAACAAAGTACACGCCTTTTGCAGCTGCAACTATTTTCTCTTGACTTTATTCTTGCAATACAATAGGTTTCTGAAGTATTTTCCCCCATGGGTCTTTGCTGGGGAGGAGTCACAAGGAAATGCTTCCTACCTCACCCTATCTTAATCTTACTTAAAAGATAAGAAAAAAAAAATCCTTACAAACTACCTGGCAATAAAATTATCACCATATTACAAATCCCCTCATTTTTTCTTTGGAAGGGACTGTGTTAGCTTTAAACCCCAACGGTTTTGCTTTCAGTCCATAAAGCTCTAAAAGAAAGACCAGTTTTTGCCAGGAATGGGAGGGAGTAGAAAAAGTCGTGCTGAACTGCCATGTTTATAAGCAAAGAAATCATGTGGGATTGACATACACACAGGGGAAACCAAACAAGGATAAATTAAAAAAAATAAATAAAAGTAAAAGAGGGAAATAACAGCAAGGACTCTATATATTGCAGCTACTGGGACTTTAGTTTTCCAATAAAATCAGGTCTTACAAGCCAAGTCAAGTAAGGAACCTATGATGGTGAAGCAAAAGGCCAGGTTTTACTGTCTTCACTTTGTCTAAAGAAGGCATTCTATGTGTCCATTAAAAAGCCGAAGAAATAAATGTTAGCCTGTTCCTTCTTCCTTTTCAGAGTGTGCCCGCCCCTATTTTTAGCACCAGTAATGACTTACTATTATTTTCTAATCCACTGATATTCTGTATCTATTTTAAATTAATGTGCTTTAAACTCCTATCGTGTCAGTAGCTAATATAATTAATATTCTTATTTAGGCCATTTAGTGATACAATCATTACCATTGCTTCACGCAGATGCCTTCATGATTTTTAAAGTATAAAATCAACATTCAAATAGGATTCTCTTTATTTAAATAGACTTATTAGAAATTTAAAGCAGATGAAGATGGTTTCAATGAAATGAATAAATAATTAAGGCAAATCTCTGCACTTGTCAGAAACTCCATATTAAGAATCAGGTGAGGAGAGACAGCCTTCTGCCAGAGCTGTCATTTTTTTTAGTTAAAGGTAATGTTAATTTTTTTTCTTAATCTTGATGTTCTTTTCAAGTTTACTTGATCAAACCATAAGCCCGCCTAAAAAAGCTGCCAGATAACTTACACAGGTAATAATCACAACCTTTAATCACACATAAAAAGAGCGATTCGCTTCTAGGTATCGCAGGAATCCTAACAGGTTGGAAAGGCCGATTTTTGTACTTCCAGCAGTTGGAGGCATTGATCAAGTTGTGAAATAAAATAACAGATTGCATTTTTACAAACTGGTCACTAGCAATGCCTCGTCAGCAGACCTAGACAATAATCCCTGAGTGTTGTAGGACCTCAGCCGTTAATAACCTGGCTTGTTAGTTGAAAGCTGGCAAAGTCTCAGGCATTTAAGAGGATTACTGCTATAAACCATATTAATTTTTTTTTCCTTAACATTCAAGCCCATAGTGATGGAGAGCTTTTATAATAGAAATGGCGAAGTCAAACGCAACAAAAGCCACACAGTTCTACATTGGTTAGTGAGAGATTTTATAAGAGGAAAATAAAAGTCGGACTTCATCCTATTAAATTGGAATGTTAATTTTTGATGAAATAATTTTAATTGCAAATCCTGAAAAATAAAATGAGACATTATTTTAGAGAAGTCTGCCAAAGGGATTTATTTCTATTAAGACTTGTTCAGACAGATTTCTTTTTTTAAATTGGCCTCTCACTTACTTGCTATGAAAGTATTAGGCAAAAAGCCCAATAAAATCAAAGCTTCCAACTTTTGACCTTAGAGAAATTTATCAATCGCTTGTCTGTCACATGAAACCAAGTGTGAAAGCTAAAACTGAAGACTGAGCAAGCTTTATCACTGCATACTCCCTGCAATGTCATGAGGGAGTTAAATCACCCTCTATGCCTTATTTTACTTACCTGTAAAATGGAGCTCATGATGCCACAGAACTCATAATCATTCTGCACATAGTGTGATGCAGTTTTGTGAGTCATGAAACTCTTCTCTTCATGATAAGGATCATAAATAAATCACACCTAAAATATCCTCATGTTAAAGGAAAATACAATACAGATATGAAAATATTTCAATTTTTAGAGGGTGCACCCTGAAAAGGAAGAAGGAAAAGGTGACTATTTACCAAAGAGTCATTTGAATTTTAACAGACAGAAATTTTGAGAATATACCTTCAGTTAATTATAATACTCTAATGTGGCAATATTATATATTGTATTCAAAATTAAGTATTTGATGACTACAATACTAGTTTTAAGGTCTCTGTCATTCGAATATCAGGATGTACAGTACTGTTAAAAATGCTTACAAAATACACCAGGAGCAGGGCAATAAAATATAGAAATTTGCCTTAATAGTAGGTAAATACACATCCTAGAGAATCTTATGTATTTGTTATTATATGACTGACTCAATATTTTTACACTTCCAGGTATCATAGGAAATTCTTTTAAAAATATATTATTAAGAAATAATATACTGTCAAGTAGAATCACTATGCATTGCTCCTATGGGATGAATGGTGATTTTGTCAATTTTATGTGAATGCAAAAAGTGCCATGTGATTTAAATAAATAATAACAAATTGTTTTCTAGATTTCGGTTTCTTTTCAGATCAGTGTAGCAGTGTTTATACCTAAAGAAATCGTGTATCGGCATTCTAGTTATCAATACTCTGTTTAGATGATAATGATGATGATGATGATGACAATAATGCTTTAAATAAAAAGAATAATAAAATACAATGCAATAACATGTTTTTCTAAAGAAATGTTGAAGGAAAGATGGGTACATTGTGCCTATTGGAATGTGTATTTTTTTGTTAAAATATTCATTAATTTATTTAAGGCGAGTGTGTATGTGTGTGTGTCTGAATGTGTATGTGTGGTTGTATGTTTAGATTTTATATGCGGTGGTTTTGATGATTTAGATGGCCAGAGGACACAGCATGGACAGAGTCTCATCAGGAAGCTAGGCACTGAGCCGTTGGTGAGGGTTATAAGTTTATTATGATAAATGAAAGCAATTTGCCAATACATAAATAAAATCTATTACAAATTGTAGTTTTCACTTTTCATTGATGCACTCTGTAGTGTTCCATTCCTGGATACTATGTAAATGGTCTTTGGCATCACTTGTGGTTTTCAGATGAGAGAAATGGCGCTGCAAGGTAAAATGGCGTGTTCAAGGTCACATAAGACATAAAGGTAAAGCAGGTGGTGGTGGGCCATGTCACCAGCCCCAGTCTGAACATTACAAAAGGTTTTCTTGGCTTGAAAGTTGTGGAAGGTCCCCCCCAGGCCTTACAGCTGGCAATGAAAATGATCTGTTTGAAAGAAGGGAATTTGGTTCAGCCTGATTTAAGCAACCAGGGCTGGGCCCAGACTTCTTCGAGTATGACATCAACTTGTTAGTTTTTGTCATGTTGAAGCATGGCACAATTTTGGAAAAAGCTTTTCAGAGAACAGTTAACTCAGCCCTTTGAGTGCAAGAAAGTTTGTAACATGTTTAATTTGAAGATCTTTACAAAGTTCATATAGCTTCATCAGTAAGATGGGTTCTTGTTGACTTAAAACATCATTCAAGGTAACAAAGAAAACATAATGCCTCTTAGGGTCGGGATTGGACTGACCCTAAAAGACCATAGAAGTCACTTAGGCTGTTGCAAAATACAAATGCTATCTCTCACAAGAATGAGTTTTGTGGACTAGATGTAATGCTCAAGGTTTCACAGGAAGAGTCTAGGATAAACAAACATAGTATTTTGAGTGATACAGGCACTTAACAGGTAGCAAAGGATTATCAGGTTGTTAACTACATTTTCCTGAGAATTTCTGGAGAATAGCCAAATATCTCTCTCTTTATGTTTTACTTTCCCTGGCTTCTCCAGTGCTCATCTGTTTGCACAAGGACCTTTCTGCCCTTGTCAGGAAGTGTTGCATGTGAAATGCAATAGAAAACAAAACAAAAGAAGAATAAGTGCACACGACAGTACACAGGGCCAATCAAAAAAAGCTCCAATGACAAAGGTACAATTTGTGTACCAAAACAGAGACATTCATAGAGGACTGATTTCATCTCAAATATGAAGTAATAATACCTGAATTTTAGACCACTATAAAATGATTAAATTAAAGATGCAACGAAGGATCTATCTTTCCTTCAGAAGTAGAATAAATATCGTATAGATATATTCCTAATCAAAAGGTAAATTTAAAAAAAAACAGAAAGGAAATAGATATACATGAGTAGAAGGGAAATTTGGTAGAAAACAGTAATATATGAATCCTATATCAGATATTTTTCCAAAGTTCAGAGCTAGTGCTGGATTATTTTCTTTAGAATGGGGCAGGAACAGATGCCAATAGAATTTAAATGTCGATAACTATGTAGCCAAGAGTTCTGTAAAAACTAAATCACCGGAGTGAAGAGACTCCGTTTTAACATCCAGTTGATCAATAATCTGAGAGAAAGTAAACTAGCTTTCTTTCACTCTTTGGTTTGTTAGAACTCTGAGTGATACTCTAACATCCATGCTGTGTGTGTATGTGTGTGTTTCTTAACTATTTCATAATAATATTAGAACACATCCAATAGAAATGTAAAAAGATGATACTTGAAGTCAAGGGCTGACTGAAAAAACTATATAGTTTGAATAAATTACCTTATGATGCACAATGAAAATATAATGTAAGATTTCTGTGATGTATGTATTATAGTTAAAATTTACCTTTAGAAAATCAAAGTCAGATTCACAGCATAGTGGTTCTTTATATTTGGAATCAGAATGTGAGAGGGTTCAATTATTGTAGATATTGATTGTTAACTCCTCTTTCCTTACATTTGCAAGACACCATCACCTGTACTAGACTACTTCTATACTGTAAATTCAAATATTTATAAAAAGGCTTCATAGAGCCTTAATTCAAAGGAGTAAAATGTTTGCCCATATATGTTATTTTTACATTATTTTATTTCTGAGATTATAATAATATTACTTCTTTTCCTTTTTTATTTTCTCCATCTAAACTATCTCACATATTCCTACTTGTTCTCCTTCAAATTCATTAGCCTTTCTTTCATTAAGTGTTGCTTTATGCATATATATGTATGTATA
>NW_004949100.1:4605806-4612852 GCF_000317375.1 Microtus ochrogaster | reverse complement strand
TCATAACCACTGCAGTGCTTCTGGGGATCCTCCAGAAGTATTTGTGGGGATTGATAATCACAAAATGACTTTCAGATGTTCTACTTTCCCCAGCAACTTTACTGTCATATGCTGATAATAAGTAATACTCTTTAAATGTTCTCCCATTTCACTAGCAGGTATCTTCATTGCTTAATAAAAGTAAGCAATACACTGTTGCCTGCCTAATTTACTAGTCCTAATGGTAAAATATTATATTACACAATATATCTATTAATTATGTTAATGGAAATAATATTGCATTTTTGGTATCCAAAATAGAATCTACCACATTAATAAATATCTACAAATAAGTACATGGATAAATACCCACAATAATACTTTAAATACAAATGAAATCTTTTATTTTACTTCAGAATGTAATTAAAGAATATATCTAAAATCTCATTAAATACAAATGAAATGATAAATGATAGGGATGAGTATTGCTAGACTAAATTTATAGCTCAACCTTTCACTTCTCAGCTGGAGGTCAAATCGGATTCTGTCCTCTGAATAAGATGTATTGCACATATAAAAGTTTTATAAAATTATATTTCTTTACTGTTTTAAGTATATCTTCCTGTCTTTTTCTTTTGCAAAGAATCAAGCATATAAAATAAGGTCTTCACCTTATATCCATAAAAGTATATCTTTGTATGTGGAGAAAATGTCACATAATCTATCTGTAGGAACACATAGATACAGTTGTTAAGATTCTGTTTACTTTTAGGCTTCAAATCTGAACTATCATTATGTCATACTCACAACCATTCTGTTGAGAAATTCAAAGTTTGAATTGGTCTGGCCATTAGTTAAGGCATTTTACTAAATTTTCAGCTATCTACAGTTTTGTGATCGGTTATGCAAGAATCACTGACATGGTAGATAACAGATTTAGAAAATACATTTAGTATGCATAGACCTGTTATGAGCCAGTATTTGTATATCCCACTTAAAAGCTCCTTGACAAATAAAATAGGATAAAAGTATTAAAGTGTTATGCAGTTAAAAACAAATAAACAAAAGCATTAAGAAGTTGGAGCCTCGGGAGTTGGAGTGAACTAAGTCAAGGAAAACAGGACTCACTACTAAAAATGATGGACATTAGTATTTGCTAGACATCTCTTGAGTTATTATGCTATTTGTTATTTTTTATTGAAAATTTATTCATTATATTATGATAAGTTTCCCCTGCCACATCTCTTGAAAGATACTCCCCGCTCACACCTATTCACCTATTCAACACCATGGCTTCTTTTTCTTTCTCTTTAGAAAACAAACCAAAAAAGCCAAACAAACCATGAATAATCAAAAACACAAACAAGAGAAAACATAAGAAACATGCATGTATGTGTGTGTATATATACAAAAATAGCCCCCTGGAAATCATAATGTACAAGCAAAAAGAAAGAGTAAGAATTTTACAAATGCTTAATTATAGAAATAAAAGACAAAAAACATCTACTAAAACATTATTGAGTTTCTTTGTAGTGGCAATTCTATTGTTTGGATTACCCTTAAGTGTGGTTTATATATTCAGTGAGATTCAATTGCAGATAAATGTTTTATTTTTCCTTTGTAAGTGGCAATCAATTTGAGATAAATATAGCAGAAATTCCAATTGGTCTTAATTATAAAAACCTGGAGTCAGCTATTAGTGGGTGAAAGCTGAAAGATCAGAGAAGCAGAGAAGCCATCCACAAGTTCTTCCATCTACCAATCCTCAGACCTAAAGGTGATCTTATGGTGTGGGATTCTCCTATGTATGCTGTGAATGCCATTGGTTAATAAAAAAGCTGTTTTGGGCCTGTGGTACGGTAAAGCAGAGCTAGGTGGGGAAAACTAAACTGAATGCTAGAAGAAGGAAGGCAGAGTCAAGGAGAAGCCATGGAACCACTGCCAGAGACAGAAACGCTAAAACTTTGCTGGTAGGCCATGACCTGGTGGTGATGCACAAATTAATTGAGAGAGGTTAAATTAAGATATAAGAGTTAGCCAATATGCTGGGTTTTGATTCTACTGCATGGACGGGCTTTGTGGGAGCCTAGTCAGTTTGAATGCTCACCTTCTTGGACTTGGGGGAAACAGGACTTCCTATAGGGTAGGGAACCCTGACTGCTCCTTAGACTGGAGACAGAAGGGGAGGGGAGGAGGAGGGAGGGGAGGGAAGTGGGAGGAGGGAAGGAGGTAGAAATTTTCAATAAAAAATAAATTAATTAAAAAAAGAGTTAGCCAATAAGAAGATAGAGATAATGGGCCAAATAGTGATTTAAATAGTATAGGTTCTGTGAGATTATTTCACGTCTGAGCTGTTGGGCGGCAGGGAAACAAGTGGTCTTTCTACAACTCTATCCCTACTAATCCTCAGATGAATGTTTTGGACTCCTGTCTTTTGATGTTTTAATGTTCTTCTCTCTGCCCAGTCATATCCCTTTCTGTCTGTACTACCACAGTGTCGGGATTAAAGTCCTGTGACTCTCAAATACTGGGATTAATGGTGTGAACTACCACCTACTGACTGTGTTTCTCTTTTAGACTAGGTCAATCTCACGCCGACCTACATGGCCTTGAACTCACAGAGATCTGTCTGCCTAAGTCTACCACCACTGTTTGACCTCTGTGGCTAATTAGTGCCTAAATCTGCACTCGGAACATCAGACAATTGCTATTCACTAAATCACAAGCAAAATATCACCACAGAGAGATTCTTGGTTAGGGACGAACAAATAACAGAGAAAACGAGTCACAAATTATTGTAAACATGACAAATTGATACATTGTGTGTCAGGATCAACGTTGACTGGAAATTTCACCTGCTGCTTATGTGATTCAATCCCCATATTTATTCACGCCACCTTGAGACTTAGAAAGCCTGAATAATAACACTGGAATCTCTATAAGGCTTTGGTTTTGGTCACCTGTAAAGTACAACTTATGTTTGAAGATATTACACTGGTCCAGAACAGAAAAAGAGTTAGGATATAGTTCAGTTGTTGGATGTATTTTTAGCATGTTTAAGTCCTAGATTTGATAGCCAGCACAAAAGTAATACTTGATATGTAATATTAAGTAAATACAATGGATTGTTATTATGACTACTTACAATATATATATTTTATTATCTTTTGCTCAGGAATATGATGACAATATTCAATGAATGTCTTAAAACCTTTAAGATTTTCTGTGAAAAAGGATCCATCTGACTTGCCCCGGTTTTGATTTTTGGGTTTTTGTTTGTTTGTTTGGCTGGTTTTTTTTTATAACCAAACTATATTTTATGAGAACATATTTGCAACCATTTCTACTTCTTTTCATTTGTGACTGGTTTTACCATACAACAGTAAGGTAGAATACATGAACTGTGACAAAATTGTACAGAAGTTAGATGTGTTTGCTGCTTGGACATTGGGAGAAAATGTTCACCTACTACTGCTCTAAAGACAGAAAAAAGCAGTATAAACATTAAGCAGCATACATCCAAAAGAAATGACAAAATGCAATCATCTAAAACTCCTGTAATGATGGCACCATGATATAATCAACTTATAACATGGTAATGACTCTGGCTGGTTTATTTAACAAATACCTCAACTTTATTATGTTTTGCTAATTATTTCAGTAGTTGTAGTTCCTAAATATTATGCATTGACAGTGCTGGCAAATCTGAGAAAATTTGGTACATTGCATATAGAAGTAAAATTCTAATTTTTTTCTGATCTAGTTATGTAAGGAAACATTACTTTATAAGATGCTACTCTGAGACTTCATAAAAATAGCCAAGTGAGGAACTTGAGTCATTTCCACAGATACTACAAATTTTGCCATATACAAATAAAATATTAAATTACGTTGTATGGTATACCTTGTTAATCAATCTGTTATAGAGCAAAACCCAAAGAAATTCCCAGCATAGATAAATGGACAAATGAAAAACTTGAATATATTTTTGATATTAAAACTAATACATTTTGATTATTCCATACATACTAATATTTCTAATACACCATTATTAAGGATAAGAAGTAAGAACTGATGTTCATAGTAAAGTTATGAACTTTATAATAATACCTTTAAATAAAATTTATTTTTTGTCTTTCCATTCTCAGCTTGCTGTTTTATGTTTTTCTTTGGTTCATAGTTAAAGGGACTTTCTTTTGTCATTGAAAAACAAATCAAACTGTGCTTAAAGTAAAATGCTGTTTTTCCTTTTGGCTTCTCATTGCTTTAGTACAGACACAAAAGACAAGGACTGCTGTTGGAAAATTCCCCTCGAGGCCATCCTAGAAACCATATATCTCTCTACCACTCTGGTTCTCCTGATAGCTTTAAATTAATAAACTGGACAAATTCAAAAGCTTTAATGCAGACTGTGGTGTGGAAGAATGTGCATGAGGTATTTTCTGTTGTAAGTTGTACAGTGCTTGATATAAAAACAGGTTTTTCCTTTTTCATTTGTAGAAGACTATTGAATACCTTAATGCGCCATATTGACAGAGTAATAAAAAGAGCAAATTGCATTTCAGGCCTACTGCCAACATCATTAAACTCCTAGTCATACACCGAAGAATAACGGGGACAAAACAAAAGCTCTTCCTTTAGCTCAGCTCAGACCCTGTAGAAGTATAATCAGTAGCCCTTATCTGTACTCAACAACAAAACCAAAGCTCTAAAATCTTCTGACTTCAGGCATGTATAATTTATACCATTTTTTATTTTTTAAAAGTTCATTAATAATAATACTTGTTATAAAACTTGAATGATTAATTTCTTTCCTTTCCACAATGATTGAGGGTCTCACACCCTTACATTGACATTTCACTGTTCAAATACACTTATAAAGAATTGAAAAGTGGCAGAATTAATACAGCTTTCATTTGAATCAGCTATTCCCCTAAAAATTTATTCTAGAAATTGACACAGGACTTGTCCATAGCCAATTGAGCAATAGGGGGAGATGTTTGGTCAGTGTTATCAAACTATATCTCTGTAAAATACCAGGCTAAAGAAGAAATCTTTATACCAAGTATTCTCTACCATGTGACATACATAAGAAAGAAAAGCTTTTCACAGCTGCATGACAAACTACAAAAAAATTTTATGATGTGGTACAAAATGTGAATTAAAGACAGATGTAATCTTTTAATAAAAACTGATATCTTTTCCTTCTGTTGTTAGTTTTAGGTAAAAAAATTAAACATGTTCTACTTACACCTTCTACTTTAGAAAGAAGTAATTTAAATGTCACTGAAACCAAAACAAGACACAAGAACCACAGTTCTTTATGCACTCAGTAAAAAATTCTTTTTCTTCCTTTTTAGAAAATCATTCATGATAGAAAATGTTGAGTTTTGCTGCTCAGCATTAAAGCATGCCATCTTCAATTGCTTGATTCCAAATCTCAGGAAATGGTCCAGCAGGTCTGTGGTAGTTCAAATGGGATTCAACTCCTTTATCGATTCATTTATCCTATGACAACATTCCCATCTAGGAAGTCTTCAGATATTTGAAATCTTCATTTTTGTTCAGCTGTCTGTGAACCCGGCTGCCTGCTCTTTCACAATTGCAATATGTGGGGAAGCATTCACTAAATTCCTTTACGAACCATTTTAAGCAACCTACGTTGGAAGATCTCCAGGGAGTACAAACTCAAAGATTTCAGACACTTTTCTTCCTTCTGATGGAACAAAACTAGCTATGAAATCATTCATACAGAGAAAAGAGAAAATGAAAAATATATTTCTGTATTTTATTTGACCAATGACATACTAAAGAAAAATCTAGAATTTTAATTCAATATGACTGAACAATCACATACCCCAGAACATGTGTTATTATGAGGCAAGTTTGAAATGATAAACAGTTTTATATGCCATGGTTGCTGACTTGTTACAACAAACTAGATCATCATATTCCAAACCATGGTTGAACTGAGTTATCAGAAGGCCGTTATTTTGATCCTACTGCATGAACTGGCTTTGTGGGAGCCTGGCCTGTTTGGATGTTCACCTTCCTAGACCTGGATGGAGGGGAGGACCTTGTACTTTCCACAGGGCAGGGAACCCTGACTGCTCTGTAGACTGGAGAGGGAGGGGGAAAGGAGTGGGGGGAAAAGGGAGAGGAGTGGGAGGGCTGGGAGAGGAGTGGTGGGAAGGGGAGAGGAATGGGGGAAGGGGGAGGGAAATGGGAGGCGGGGAGGAGGCAGAAGTTTTTTCAATAAAAAAAAGAACAAATAATTATGAGAAAGTATAAAGAAAAGGCAAAATAAAGTTAAACTTTAGATAACTGTGATAGGGGGAATGAGTTAGAACAAAACCTCAGTATTAATGATAAATAATACTATTTGATGCATCAGAAGAGGCTACCTGTTGCGTTAGAACCTAAAATGAGAAACACAGGCTAAGAACTATTACTTTGAATGATGACTGTGGATATTTCTGAATATTGTCAGAGGATTGGTGAGTTTCAATGGAAGGAATCTGCTTTTCAATGACTAGAAAGCAGGAGAGTAATCATCAGCATAGAATGTGCAAGAAAGGACTGCTTTAAGGAACACACCACACCAGTCAATCAAGCCATTCCAATGGAAGGAACTAAGAGAGTAGGCGAAGTGAATTTCCATCTCACGGACCAGACCTTAATTCAACTCAGACATCAGCTGATTACTCTCACAAGGTTTGTGCCACCATTGGCCTAGCATATTTTGTAAGCAGCAAGGACTGTAGGTCACAGATTTTGTGATTGAGCTGGTGTCTTTTCTTCGCTTTTGGCAACCTGCAGAGCACTTTTTCTTGCCATAGACACTAGAACGTGAAGGTGAAGATTCCATGTAGGCACCAGCTTGGCTTCTCCATATTTGTTGAGTTGTGGGAACATTGTCTTCAGTAATGGAATCTTGCTGTCAGTTAATGCAGAGAAAACTACTTTCTTAGAAGCCATACCTGACATTGCAGGGGTGACCAAGAACCAGAGACTAAATAGCCGAGAGTCCAAGGTTCAAGGTTAAAACAAAATACTACTGGATATAT